>NW_007400593.1:6487-10283 GCF_000475195.1 Diaphorina citri | reverse complement strand
TTTTCTCTGTAGACTCTCTCTTTTAGGTATCCCCACAAAAAAAAAGTCGCAAGGGGACAGATCTGGGGACCGGGGGGGTCAGGAGACATCACCGCGTCGAGAGATGAGGCGACCAGGAAATTTTTGGCGGAGGAGGGTCATTGTGGCATTTGACGTATGGCAAGTCGTTCCATCCTGCTGAAACCAAACATTTCTCAATGGGATACGTTTTCGTCGGAGTTGAGGGATAAAAAAACTCATTCAACATGGTGAGGTAACGATCGGAGTTCACTGTGACTGTCACACCGTTTTCTTCAAAGAAATAAGCTCCAATGACTGTATTCTTCCCGACGGCACACCACACTGTAACACGAGGGCTGTGCAGAGGCTTTTCATGAAGTTCTCTTGGATTCTCTGCCCCCCAGTATCTGAAATTTTGTCTGTTGACGAATCCATTCAGGTGGAAATGCGCTTCATTACTCGTGAAAAGAGTGATGTTGTCGTTGTCGTTGAACACCGATTGCATTTGCTCACAAAACAACTTACGCTGGTCGTAGTCTCCTTCTAACAATTGCTGGGTTACAAACAGAGATCTCAAGTTAAGTAAAATCATGTAAAAAACAGAAAAAAAACTCCCCTTCGTTGTGAACACAATGAGACCAACCCCATCACTCTGAGGGGCCCAGACGCCGAGTACTACCCATTTGAAAAACATACTAATCCGTTGGCGGACCCTGTATTAGAGAGAGACAGTATCTGGCACGAGCCTAAAACCATTATAGTGTTATCATTCAGTATGATCCAGCTTTGTAGCAGTTAGTGTTACCATTACCATCCCAGTCATCCAACCATTTACTTACAGTAATACCATTTAGAGATGAGTAAAGAGTGACTGAGTCATTTAAAGAACTACCTACTCACGTCAATGTGTCAGACCCCAAAACATGTGACTCCGTCTCCAGCTTTCTATAATATATGTATAATTTGTATATGGGGGTGTTGGGATCAGACTTACTGACTAGTTCTTTTTACAACTCACTCACAGTATTATCATCCAGTGTTTCGCCTCTTTACAACCTCACCATCCAGTCAACCAGTATTACCATACAGTTTAACATCCAGTCGCCTGTTTACAACGTCACCATCCAGTCTTGCAGCTGTTCCACATCATATTCAGAGGCAGAGTCCAGCCCAGTCGTATCACAGAATGACACCTGGTTGTACAGATCGGAGAACTCAAAGTCCTTGTCCGGATTTCCCAGGAAAGTCTGATTGGCAGCCACATCATTGGTGTCTTCCAATTGGTTGCTCTTGGTTCTTCTGACCAGATTCCTGAAAATAAATGAAATTCAATTTAATCTATTTGTATTAAGTGAAAAGTTAGCTTCGAAGGTAGTGCGTCCGCTTTGCAAGCGCTAGGTCGCGGACTTAATTCTCGCCTGGGATGAATTTTATCCTAAACCGATAACTTTTGTTCGCTAGCTTAGTTAGCTTTGAGGGTAGTGCGTCTGTCTTGTCTGCTTTGTAAGCGCTTGGTGGCGCGTTCAATTACCGCTTGGGACGAACTTTGTCTTCAATAGATTCTCAGAACGCCTGGCTTTCACCTATGGTACTATACTGTCCTCCTTCCCTCTTCGGGACGGTGAGACCACCGTCATCACAGTTCCCTCTATCAAACCTCTTAAAAAGTATCAATTCTATATTATAAAGTACATACATTTGATTTATTTTGACTTAGGAAAAGGTACCTTTAATTATTTACAAATAAAGGCTGAATATTGTATGTAAGTTTACATTCACAACTTCAGTTCGTCGGATAGGTATGTCCCGGCCTCAACGTCCTATACTCACAGTTCCTTCTGCAGCAAAGTCTTCACCACAGAGCTACTCTTGGCCAGCGTCTGGTCCTGTTTGTTGCAGCACACCAGAATGTTGACTCGTGATGACTGAACCTGAGGATCCGCCAAAATGACGTACAGAGATTCGGCCACGTCTCGCAATGTCTTCTGAACAGTAGAACTATCCAGGACGTACACTATGCCCTTGGCTGATGACTTGTACTGGTCGAAGAACTTGTTCCGAAGTCGGTCTTCACCTGGCAAGTCGACAATTTTGATGTTTTTCTGCAAAAGAAGTGAGAGGAATGGTGATCAGCAATTCAGCACTTACTCTACTTGAGTGATGGGAACATAGAGGTGTGGCCAAACATAGTCGACGGCCGTCGATTGTCGAGGCAGTGTGGACGGTTCAGTCGACATCGATTGACGGCCGGTCGACTGTGTTTGGACACACCTATTCATAGTATTCAGACACGACACACGACACACCAAGTCCTACGACGCGAAATCACGTCATGTGCTTCAAAAACAAGATTTTTTCCTTACAAACAAGTGGCCAGTACGTTTAATTCCAAAATACAAATTTACACAACAAAAAGTACAGATTTTTCCCCCAACAGTCACTATGATTTAGTTACACTTAACCATCACACGTTAGTGAGCAGGCAAGACACGTGAATTTTGACCTGAAGAAGGGCAGACACAAAACAAGTTCGACGAGACAAAATTCAAAATGGCGGACGCGATAATGGCGAAGGGCGTGAAGGACGCGCACGGATTTGAAGAGGATCGTCGCTTCATACACAAAACCATACATAAAATCATCCGTCAGGCGAAAGCCAACGACAGCGCCCTCTGTGAGGACGATAAGAAAGCTTTCATTCACAAGATGGAGGTTCTGGACAGCAAGATCATGCATAAGATTTACGAGGTAGATCGGAAAAGAGTGAAGGAAGAATTGACCAAGATCAAGAGAAATGTGTATGATAATTCGCCGGAAAGTTATGAGCTTGCTGAGAGAGGCATTGAGGCGATCATTGTTAGGATAAACCGATTGTAGATATGTACATAGAATGCTGGATTGTAAACAATTAAATAACTCTATGGTTCGAAACTTAGCTCGCCTCTCGCCTGGTTACCAAACCCTGGGGTCTACACCCCAATGTTGACTTCTACACAAGTACAGAAAAAATGTTCAAAATTCCAACATATGGTCATAGACCAAGGGTAAACAATACTGGTATTTAAAAATGTTTTAGTACTCTAGTCTAGTCTAGTCATCAGGTAGGTATGTAGGTACAGAGCTTCTCACCATTAATCTTCAGTAGATATCTAATGTTAATTAATGAAAACATGTAAGCTTGGGATCACCATGTGTGGGTTACAAAAAAATAAATAACCACCATTAAGTAAAACCTGTATAGGTATGTACCTAATTTACTAACCTTTTCGTAGGTAAAGTTACCAACATTTTCTTTCAGAGAAGTACAGGATTCAAAGTATTTGGAATACACCAATCTGGCAAAGAGTAGTGTTTTCCCTGATAAGCTTAATCCAGACAGTAGAACCACTTTCTGACTTGATTTCCTGAACTTGAAGAAAAGGAAAACTGAAAGAGAAGGAAGAAGATGATTTTGTCATGGTTGCATGAGAGTAAAAAAATATCTTTGTAAGAAAAATGAGGGAATCAAAAAAAGAATCCACATTCTTTTCTAATAATGAATCAAACAAATCTAGACTCTCTTGATTAAAAAAAACCTAATCTGACTGCTTCAGAGCTTCACTTTTTTTTAACCTAGTAGGTAGGTAGAAATCTTTAGACTGACAGAAGGAATAGTGGTAAGTGGTAATCACAAGGGCACATGAATAAAAAATTTAACACGTTGCATGCCACAACACATGCTAGCATCCAACACTAACATTGCCAAATTGCCATAAAGTCACTGTCACACTCTCACAAGCAACAGTGGTTTTTTTTT
>NW_007400593.1:0-1252 GCF_000475195.1 Diaphorina citri | reverse complement strand
TATCATATAAAGGTAATAAGTTTTGTAGTTACCTATTTCATAACTTTATAACCTAGGATGTCTAATATAAACATATTTAATAATAAGTAAGTAATGACCTAATGACCGTTGCGATAAACTCTCAAAAATGTGTAAAATTGAAAATGATTATATCCTGATTCTCAGTCAGCAGTAAGAATTCGTGGTTCAGAGCACTTTTCCTCAACCCAGAAGCACTGGGTTTGAATCTCAGCCAGGGCGGAAATTTTCAACTTTTCCGTTTCTGGATAGGCATGGATGTGAAAGGATGTGCTGTGAAGTGATGTGAAAAGTTCGCCCAAGGTGACCTTTGTTTTTTTTTACCGATTTTAATACTTTCTATTACATTTTATTGGTTACGTTATACAGGGTCCGCCAACGGATTAGTATTTATACTTTTTATTGGACTTCAAGTTGGCACGTACCTTATTGTTCGGTGTTGGACGTTTCGGGTCTGAACTCCAGACCCGTCTTCAGCAATTTGTCAATCTATTAGGATTAGTATTGATTTCAAAAAAACATAACTCGATCATTTTTGAAGATATATTTTTATTTCTGGTCTTAAAATGTTCCCAAGAAGGGGGATTTTTATGATAAAGTCACGTTCTGAAGTTCACGTCGAGCATATGGCGGCCATCAGCAGTAATGCATGAATCGAGTCTCGAGATGAAGCTCGTATCCACACGGCCCAACATGACCCGAGGGATTTGTCGGATTTCTTCAGTGAATGGCCTCCTTCAACTCGTGCAGGGTCCTCGGCTTTTCTCTGTAGACTCTCTCTTTTAGGTATCCCCACAAAAAAAAAGTCGCAAGGGGACAGATCTGGGGAACGGGGGGGCCAGGAGACATCACCGCGTCGAGAGATGAGGCGACCAGGAAATTTTTGGCGGAGGAGGGTCATTGTGGCATTTGACGTATGGCAAGTCGCTCCATCCTGCTGAAACCAAACATTTCTCAATGGGATACGTTTTCGTCGGAGTTGAGGGATAAAAAACTCATTCAACATGGTGAGGTAACGATCGGAGTTCACTGTGACTGTCACAACGTTTTCTTCAAAGAAATAAGGTCCAATGACTGTATTCTTCCCGACGGCACACCACACTGTAACACAAGGGCTGTGCAGAGGCTTTTCATGAAGTTCTCTTGGATTCTCTGCCCCCCCAGTATCTGAAATTTTGTCTGTTGACGAATCCATTCAGGTGGAAATGCGCTTCATTACTCGTGAAAAGAGTGA
>NW_007400592.1:0-819 GCF_000475195.1 Diaphorina citri | reverse complement strand
TTTTACAATCAAAATAAGCTTTTCATCAACTGAACTTTTTAACGTTATTGGACGAAAAATCGTTTCTGCGCAGAAACGCGTTTGGGTCAACTTACGTTTCAATTATCGTCACGTAAGTTTATAGCAGTGCAAAGACTCTCCAATTTGAAACCACCCTACTCCTCTGAAAGTTAGTGGGGGCGAATTTAATTATTCAGCCGTTTAGACAATTTAGAAGCATATGGCCATGGTCTAAATTATTCATAGCTCCTTCTTCTCTTGAGATGGGTGAGCAGGTTGTGCTTTGACCTCAAGATGGACCGGTAGGGCATTGTTGGGAATGGTTTGTGGAGAGAAGAAGGATATGGATAGATTCCAGAAAAGATATATATGTAGAATGAAGCATTAGTACTAGACTGGGTGAGAGAGATAGTGCCTTTATTTCATCAGTACAGTCAAACCTGTCCGATTGAGAATCCAAGGGACTGGCAATTTTCTCGTTTTCCAGGTTTCCCATTTAGAGGAGTCCCAATCTGACAGGTTCGACAGTATTTAGAACCGCTATATTTTGTATAAATATGTTGCCTGGAGGACCCCTTTTTCAATAGTGAGTTGTGAATTCAGGGGGATAAAGGAAGATATATTTAGCATATAAATCATATATGACTACACTAGGGGTCTAGGGCCCCCAAAATCTCCGTACGAGGCCCCTAAATGCTCCTCAACCTCTCTAGAGCGTTCACCACAAAACTTACCGTTCCCGCAAACGGACTCCGCAGAACTCCTGTTCCATCATCAATGTAAACTTGTGATGACTCAAGAGCAAGTTGTGTCCACACC
>NW_007400591.1:0-819 GCF_000475195.1 Diaphorina citri | reverse complement strand
TCAGAGGGAGAACTCATTACTCTTTGATCTTGGGCTTTTGTTTTTGAAATTTCGTTGATATCATTATTTTATTTGAGTTCAAACTCTTCAAACCTTCTTGCCATATCTACCTAATTTGGGTAAGTACCTTTACTCGTATCTACAGGTTGTATGTAATGTATGTCCCAGAATTCCCTTAGGAAGCATATGAATTATATTATATTAGGCACTTCCTGCAAAATTTCTAAAGCTCTTAGATGGCCCTTGCAAAATATGTTGTTCTCAGTTGGTACATCAAATCGCTTGCTACTGCAAAAGTATGCACGCAGCTTTACGCTATGTAACGCCTATTGTTGAGATTGAGCAGTTTAATAACAGTAATAGAGAAGCACATCATGCATCAATCATAATACGGCTAGATTGTAGATTTGTAGAAGATGATTAACCAGTTAACACTGGCAGTCATGTGAGGACCACGTGATCTGTAGTAAACCCTATTGTAGTAGAATATGTTATTGTAATAATTGTAGGCCTCGTTGTAACAACAACATTAAGGTCTAATGATATGATTAGATAGTTTATGAATTGTAAGCAGGACCGGTCAGAAGATGACTTTGCTGCGCTTTGCAGCAAAGATGGCCAAAAGCAGCTGCTCTACTCCTGATTCTTTTTCGTTTAAATCTCTTTTTATACGTGTGGTTCATTGAAGTGTAGAATTTGTTCAGAAGAAGGGCCTTTATGGGGTCCCCACTTGCTTCATAGGTCCCAAAATCTAATGAGCAAGGTATTGAACATGTTTGTTAAATTTCATTCAAATTGGAGTCACTTCGTTCGTTCAAT
>NW_007400590.1:0-819 GCF_000475195.1 Diaphorina citri | reverse complement strand
AGAAGAAGAAGAAGAAGAAGAAGAAGAAGAAGAAGAAGAAGAAGAAGAAGAAGAAGAAGAAGAAGAAGAAGAAGTAAGAAAAAAAAATAATAATAATAGTAATAAACAAGGTTCGAAACAGCTTATCAGCAAAAGTGGTGACTTGTTTAATTATTTAATACATACCTATATCACAATTGCTCATCTTATGAGTTATGCGATTAACATAATTTTATTTATTTACATGCTAAGCATCTAGGCCATGTGTGACATCTTATAATTATTATGCACTTGGAAAAATAATTATGAAACTATAAGACAGTAGTACATACATATTATATAACTATTATGTAGGTATGTTGTGAACATGTGTTGTATTTCACTTTCAGTTTTACGAAAGATTAAAAGGTCTTATTAGGAGCGCATAATATTGAACTTTGGAAACTTGTTCGACGTTAATAAAGTTTGACACAGTTCGCCGTCTCGTGTGTCAAAATATGTAAGTATACTTTACATTGCATGCTATGTACATAATATTATGTTTGACGTTTATTGGAAGTCAAAAGTTGTTGTTCTCAAAAAATTAGAAATAGGGTAAGTGTGTTATTGGCCCATGTAAAAAACGTGCTTGTTATTGGCCCCCCAATGAGTCCACTCCCATAAGTTTGTACCTAAAACTTTACAGTCAACAAACATAATACTTTACAAGATCCAAGGTTATTAAAAGATATTATTCCTTTAAACTTTTCTCTCGACAACCTGGGATCTTAAAAACGCTTGTATTGTACAGACATAACGTTTTAGACTAACTGGGGGTCAATAAATAGCATGTTTTTTAAA
>NW_007400589.1:0-820 GCF_000475195.1 Diaphorina citri | reverse complement strand
ATATTATGTAGGAACCAAAGCACATCATATTCAGCTGATTCACATTCTATAGTGTTCGCTCCATTAGGTATATTGTACATTGTACCTATGTGTTTCGACATTTGAAATATCAAATTATTAGTTAGAACTTTGTACATAGTTATGTAGCAATTGTAGCATATAGGTAGATTGTAGAAGGATAGTTACAAAATACAAATCTATTAACAGTTGGGTATTGATACGAGTATTAAGACCGTTATCCTCTTGAATTGACGCTATCAAAACGCTACTGTGCCCCATATTTAGAGAAACTATACCCTGTCATAAGTGAAGACATAATAATAGAGCCTCAAGGGTTAGGTGGTAGAGAACGCCTCCAGCTTTCACCTCACCGAGTGGTTACCTTCCACTCAAGAGTATATTATTATTTTGTGAAGTCCGCTCCTGTAAATTTTATAGTTTACAGGAGGGAGTATGTACCTAGTTGAGTTGTTGACACTATGGCATGCAAGGTTGCGTGTTGTTGTAACCCATATCAGTCACATGTATAAATAATACCTACTTATAGCGGAGGCATTTGTGCCAAAAAATGGAAGTATTATAGTATAGGTATGTACATATATATGTATTCTATAAAATAACTGGTGATAGAATGAAAGCCATTTATCTCACAGATGAAGATAGATAAATAGATTCTTCGTATTTCACACGTCTTAGGTATCTGGGACCTCTTTTTCAATAACCACAGTCCCTGAAGTGACATGAACTATTTCTCCTACGCGACTTTTCTATATGAGCCAATAAAAAAAAAAAAGAAAAAAAAATGGTCAGGTATCCCTTT
>NW_007400588.1:0-820 GCF_000475195.1 Diaphorina citri | reverse complement strand
CCATTTTGCGGCGCCGCGCAGGTTGGAGGATAATAACCTCTTCATGATTGTTCCAACAAGTGAGCAACAACGAAGGAACGAAGTGGAATGTGAAATGATACCCGAAAGCCTCATGAAAGGGGAAACGAAGCGTATTCCTGTTGCTTTTCAAATCAGAGTTAAACCATTGCCCAGTGAAGAAATCTAGTCCTATACCGACCACTGTGAATATAAAACTCCAAATCAAGCTTGGGCTGACAAAATCCATTTCATTTACGAAGCGTATTCCTGTTGCTTTTCAAATCAGAGTTAAACCATTGCCCAGTGAAGAAATCTAGTCCTATACCGACCACTGTGAATATATAACTCCAAATCAAGCTTGGGCTGACAAAATCCATTTCATTCTCAAATAAAAATGGTTAGCATGATGACGATAATGTTGCAAGTTGTCCAATTCTCATAAACTTAGCGCATGATGAGTGACTCGTTAGCAAATGACGGAGAAAGTGTTTCAACAACATAATAATTATATCTATATTCTACATACCGGTATACGAGTAGGTTCAGCAAGTACTGAAATATTCAACCAGTAGATATGTGGAAGTACTTAAGGAAACCTACTCAACTCGCAGGAATATTGGCCTCATCTTGTTAAAATGTGTCCAAAGTCAAAACATAGTCAACCCTCGATCAACGTCGACTGAAAGCGTACACTGCCTCGACAACATAGATTCACTTTTTCACCTCGTCGACCGACCATCGATCGAAGAGGTCGACAGCTCGACTATGTGTAGACACAACTTTAGGAATTCCATCAAGAGAAGGGCTCAATTTGGGAATT
>NW_007400587.1:0-820 GCF_000475195.1 Diaphorina citri | reverse complement strand
GAACCTACCTACCTACTTGTTTCTAAGTTAAAAAAAAAAAAAAAATCTATAGCTACCTATCATAACTTTTGTTAAGTACTTACGGTATGAAAATGCAAAGAGCTCTTTTTCTTTTCTTTTTTAAATCAAATACCTTTCTTCTTATTTCTACATTACCTTTTACATTGAAACCCTTATATTAATTTCTTCCCTTCTCTCCTTTCCACAGCCACTTCAAAATCCCCTTCCAATAATTGACACCCCCCAATTTTAACAACCCCACCCACACTCTACCTGTTTGAAATTCAACATGGATGACTCAACTATGACGGAAAATTCTGACGAGATGGAATATCAAGAGGACGAGGAAGAAGAGGAGGATGACAATGATTATTATTACAACTATGACAATTACGCTGACTCGGGAGGAGATCATCATAATGACGGAAATGACCAGAACTCGGGTGGTGCTGACTTTGAAACACTGCAAGGTAAGTATTGTAGGCTTAAAAAAATCTCCTAAGGGAAGGTTAAGTTATTGGAAGCCCCTTTTTGGGTAGTGAAATCACTTTACTCTGATGGTATCAAGAATTGGTAATTTTATTATTATTTATTATCTCAATTTTTCACAAAGATATGTAGGTACTTACAGAAGTTTTTGTAAAATCCTCCTAATATTTTTCAATGGAAATCAAAAAACTTCAAAGCTGTTATACTCAAAACGGGAATTCCGTCTTGGGCCTTTTGTAAAAAAAAAAAAAAACCCCTTTGATTTGTCTTCCCCAGGTGTGGAGTGTTTGAACGTTGAGCAAGCAAAGAATCTGCTCAACGAACATGTGGA
>NW_007400586.1:0-820 GCF_000475195.1 Diaphorina citri | reverse complement strand
GGGTAAAAATTCGCCTGCGGCGCAATCACGTATGTTTCTTTGAGTAATCTCTTGGAGGGTTTCAGCGGTCATTTCTTTGAATGTTAATATGTACCTATATTTTAAGATAATGGTCATCCTAGTTAGATTGGGAGAGTAGTGCGTCTGCCTTGTAAGCGCTAGGTCGCGGGTTCGATTTCTGCCCGAGGCGGATTTTGTCCTTAACAGAAAGGCTTTCCGGAACGGCTGGCTTTCTCCTATTCTGTCTTCCTTCTTTCTTCGCTTTCGGGACGATAAGACCATGGCATGACAGTCAATACAGTTCGCTCCATTAAACCTCTTTAAATAATAATAATAATGAAAATATTTTATTTGACACTTCGGATTTCGGTCTAACATCCTGTGAAAGGAGTCTTGAGTTTTTAGACCTTTGCTATGATGTATTCCAAAATTAGAGGGTTTCCTTTTAAGATTTTGAAGTTGACCCCCTTTGGCCAAGCCTGGCTCCGACCTATAAATTTGGCAACTACTTCAAAAAGTACTGCGTGAGACGAGTCGTAAGTATTACTATGTATTTATAGTTTTATACCGTGGTAAGTTTCCATTATTAAAGTTTAGGCGTTACATAATTCTCCACTGATATCTTGTGACACAAGGGAGAAGTAATACTTCATATGTTGGATGGAAGAGAACGACATACCGAATGAGAGAGAGAGAGAGAGAGAGAGAGAGAGAGCGAGAGAGAGAAGGAGAGAGAGGGAGAGAGAGAGAGAGAGACAGATTTTGATTTAATACTCTCACGTGACCGATCATCTAATGTTATGACAATTTGTCTTCTCTC
>NW_007400585.1:0-820 GCF_000475195.1 Diaphorina citri | reverse complement strand
GCGCTTATTTGGGTTATGACGCTCAATCACGTGAAATCAATTGGGGAAATCTGAGTATACTTTGTTGGGTTCGGTTTAAGATTGGAGGAAAATTTGTACAAAATCGGAGCAATTTAAACACCGCCGCTTCGGTAAGAATAGAGATGCACTAACGTTTGTCTGATCGATACCAGTGGGAAAGCATTAAACTTTCAAAGTAGAGAGACTTTTGGAAAACTCTGCTGAGGAATAAACACGACTCAGGTATTCTGACATGAGTCGGAAACGAATCACGCCTGTCATGAATCGGAAACGAATCACGGCTGTCATGAATCGTGACAGATGTTTTGTCATGATCAGGAATATCATGAATTCAGTATATGAGAAAGGAATATCATGAATTCAGTATATGAGAAGAGAAATTAATAATTGAGCGAAGTAAGTCCTGTGGTTAGAGGTTAGACACACTAGTCAGATTAGAGTTAGAGTACAGTTCGGTATATTCTGACGGGAATCGTGAATCAGGTAACGAATCACAGCTTTTTTTTCACTTCTTCTTCTTCTTCTTCTTTTCTTTTGAAAACGTTTGATAGAGGGAACAGTAACTATCAGGAAGCTTAACACTTTACTATGGAATCCCCAACAATCTAGGTAAATAATGGGAAGTAACTCAATGATAGAGTTCTTATAGCCCAGTTTCATAAACATGTAGCACCCTATCACTTTTTACTTTCTATTTCTATTTTACATTCTATTACTACACGCGAAGCTATACTAGTAATGAGAAAGTATTGCAATCGGTCCAAATTTTCAAAATCGGGATATCGGTGGAAATATCCGT
>NW_007400584.1:0-820 GCF_000475195.1 Diaphorina citri | reverse complement strand
TATACTAGCAACACGGTTGAGACCAAGTAACCTACTCTAATGGCATAATAAGTAGGAATAAGAAGATACCGAAGTTCTGTGTAGAGATGTGGGTGAAAGCATTTAGCTAGGATCGGATCAATGCAACAGCAAGCAGTATACAAACACAAGACATGCTGAATGCTAAGCGTGACGCAACTGAAGAAGGTACCAATGCTATGTGAAGAAGACATTTAAATGACATTAGCATCATCACAACAAAGACCAACTGCTAAACCCAAGATGAATGAGTCTGGCTTTGGAACAAATTCTTTGTTTGGTTACTACCTAGTTTACATTGACTTATGGTTTTGCACCAAATGTAAACAAAATTTTGAAAATACCTAGGCAGTAAGTACACGGACTTGTGAAATACAAGATGTTTAGCCATCGATTCAAGTGCTGGTCTTGTAAAAGAACAAACAAGCACACTTTGTATGCTTTGTAGTTCTATTCAGACCTAATTTGGACAATTATCCACCTACTCTTTATATTGGTGATGCTAAAAATATCGTGAAAATATAGGTACCTACCTATGTTATAAAAAATATTGATACAACAAATAACAAGTTTATAAATAATAATATTAGCTATTATGTTGCAAACTCACTATCCACCAATGCAACAATATGTAGGTATACGGGTATTCAGACGAAGGGAAGGAATATAGATAAGTATATTGTACCTACATACCTATAGAGATTATCCTTAACTCTAGAGCTAAAGTAAGGTGTTCCCATATTCATAGCAAACGAAGGTTGGAATCAATATTCCAGACCACATATTCACATAAAGTGGTTTG
>NW_007400583.1:0-820 GCF_000475195.1 Diaphorina citri | reverse complement strand
CTCGAAAAGGTCTCTAATGGGCCCACAATGGTAGGTGAGTCCAAAATTTTAGGAGTAAATTTCCTCGCCTTTGATCCAAAGTTCTTAGAACCATCAAGATTTGACGTTTCGACCACCGGTCTCAATCACCATCCAGTAGAGGTGTTTTCCACTTATTGGTTATCATAAGGCGAGGAGAGAAAGAAAATCATGGGATTATGGGTTTTTATTTTCCCAAGCCAGGATCAAAACGCGGAGTGGCGGCTCAAGACAATGATGTTTCCATTTACTATATGGGTGTACCTATATTGGGGTGCAATAGTCCTACTACATACTGAACTCACAGTCGGAAATTTTGTAAGAAAAAGACCCTTATTTCAATATTATGTCTTAAAGACATTGTTGAACGAATAGTGAGAGACTAGGTTCAGGAACTCTAATACGGAACTTCAATACATCAGGAAGCTCGACAGTCTAATATTGTTTCCCTATTCCCTAAATCAGAGGAAATAACCCAATAATGGAGTTCTTTTCTCTATAATAATTCTCCTAAATCGTGTGACACCCTATCTCTCTCTCTCTCTCTCTCTCTCTCTCTCTCTCTCAATGTATTACCTAATGGCTCAGTGATCTGTAGAACCCACTCTCGAAAAGGTCTCTAATGGGCCCACAATGGTAGGTGAGTCCAAAATTTTAGGAGTAAATTTCCTCGCCTTTGATCCATAAAGTTCTTAGAACCATCAAGATTTGACGTTTCGACCACCGGTCTCAGTCACCATCCAGTAGAGGTGTTTTCCACTTATTGGTTATCATAAGGCAAGGAGAGAAAGAAAATCATGGG
>NW_007400582.1:0-830 GCF_000475195.1 Diaphorina citri | reverse complement strand
GAAGATTGTAGAAGAAGTTTGTACAGATATCTCAATGAAAATTGGATATGAGAAGTGTGCAAGATTGAGTATAAAAAATCTGGTGTGAACATCACACGACTTTCCTTATCCTATTGAATGATGCTTACTTGAGTGTTCTTTTACCCTAACTTTTAGATTATCTCTAACCGTTTAGTCAATATAGCTGAAAACCGCCAAAAAGCGGTCGAAACCCGCCAAAAAGCGGTCAAAATACCACCAACTGCAGGACCTATGGTAACCAAAATTTTTGAGTTACATCCTTGTCACTTTTGTGGACTACATACCAAATTTCAAGTCTCTAGCTCATACCGTTCCCAAGATAATAATAAATTACGCCAAAAACCGCCAAAAAGCGGCAAAATACCGCCAAGCGTTGCACCGACCTTAACCAAAAGTTTCGTGTCGCATCCTTGTCACATTTGACAACTGCATACCAAATTTCAAGTCTCTAGCTTTTTCCGTTCTCGAGATATTTTGTTTACAGACAGACAGACAGACACACACACAGACAGACGGACAGACAGACAGACACTTCCCTTTCATCCATTACGATAGCCCCAGTTTAAAAGCCTACAGTCAAAAACACCGGTTTGTGCAAAACTCCAGGGATCCTCTGAAATCGTCGGATTTAGGTATATACAGTCGGTAACGAGGCACACACACAACTAAAAACTGACCATCGAAAATTTGACCCGATTACATTACTTTCCTTCCTATAGGATAAGGAAAGAAAAAAAAAAAAAGTAGTGTCCATTCAAAATGTACAAGTCAATGGAAACATCTCAAACAAGATTAAATACTTGGAAGAA
>NW_007400581.1:0-820 GCF_000475195.1 Diaphorina citri | reverse complement strand
AAAACTAAAATGCAACTTTCCAATCTGTGAGATGATGCTGAAAACATGTTTCCGAACTTTGAACCGTTGGAGGCGAGAAAAAAAAGTTTCGTTTCCAAAAATAATCATAAAAACAAAACTTGGCAGCATAATCACGGGAAAAATGGAAGAGGAGGAAAAAGTGCATTGAAAATGAGGAAGATAATAGTTTTTTTAGCCCTTTTGGTGTTGCCCTTTTGGTGTTGGAAATTGCAAATCGACCGACGGAGACGCTTGAAATGAAATTCACATAAACTGTTTGGAAGAGAGGGAGAAGCAATATGAGACAAGTTACATTGTAAGCAGCTAATCATAAAGTTATGACGGTTCAGCGGTAAAGAAAGTCAAAAGGATATGCTTAAAGGAGAGACGTATGTTCGCCACCAAAAGATTCCAAGAACCGAGCCACAATATTGCAATCAGAGGAAGCAAAATAAAGAGAACGAAAATGAACAGATTTTTCGACATTTCAGTTTCAAGACACTTTATTTTTACCACACAGGGTTAAAATTGTAAAATTAAAACAAGACAAAAGGAAATGCGAAATTTCATAATAGAAAAAAAGAACGGCAAAAGTTTCAATAGTTTTGTTTAATGCATTCAAAGAACTTTGAGACGACATTAACAATAACGTGGGGACTGGGTTGGTGGTTCAGGAGGAATGAACTGATAATGTGATGCCTTTGTCCTAGTAAGAATATGGGGCGAGGAAAAACTAATGTACCTACTTAAAGAATATGGAATATGAAAATTATATTGAAGCTACCAATCCACATAGATAACATTAAAGGATAGAAGCTAG
>NW_007400580.1:0-820 GCF_000475195.1 Diaphorina citri | reverse complement strand
ACTCTGATGCTTTAAAATTGGCTAAAGAGGTTGACCCTCCAGGTTTGTTTCTTTTTATTTTGACTGCCAAAAAATGTGGAAGAGGGTTTTTTTAACGTAATTTTGGTGTTATTTTCCATTTTCAATTCCCATCCTTTTATCTAATTTATACTAACAGTTATTTCTTCTCTATTCTATCACCTTCTTTTATACTAACTCTGTTATGATTTTCACTCTCTTTACTGACTTTCTTTTCAATCTAAGGATGATGCTTGATGTTTTTAGAGGTGAAACCACTGTATGTACCTAGTTTAATCATGGTAAAATATGGGGTTTTCTTGTAGGTATCCATTGAAACATCAGTCTTTATCCTGAAATTGTAGAGAAGTCTTCTATTTTTTCGCCCCTTTTCAACTAGGTCAGTAATTTCTTCCTACTTCGTTTTTTTTTTCTTTTACATCTCATTTCTATTTTGTTTTCTCAAAATTCTTTTTTCGCCCCTTTTCAACTAGGTCAGTAATTTCTTCCTACTTCGTTTTTTTTTTCTTTTACATCTCATTTCTATTTTGTTTTCTCAAAATGGGTCATTCTGGCTGATAGTAAATTTAACTACTCTTAGAATAAGCGGTCTTGAAACTCATATCAAAGTTACTTTGAAAATGCAAGCATTTTCAAACCTACTTTTCAGCCAGAGACCAGTTCCGCTTTGATTGTTATACCACAATCATCTCGAGCGGTCTTTTTGTTAAACGTTTGGCTAACAGTATTGAAAAATACTTGAATATTTTTTTCATGAAGTCTCGTCTTGAAGATATCACTAACTTGTGCTGGTGACTTAAAA
>NW_007400579.1:0-820 GCF_000475195.1 Diaphorina citri | reverse complement strand
CTTGTTTGAGATATCTAACGTGTGTCTGTGTTGGTACGAGATCAGTTCAAGGAAGATGAAGCTGTGTGAGTTCTGTGGGAAGCTAATGGAGGTGTCAAATCTGAGTTGACATCTCAAGCTTTGTTCTATGAAGCCTCCCTCTGATGAAACCGTGAGTAAATATTTTATTTTTCATAAAACGTCCCTTTCCCACCATAAATTCTTTGTTTATTTTTGACTTGTAATTTTATTTTCTGTTTATCTGTTTGTCAAGACCTCACAACTTTTGAAGAATTTGATGTAAAATTTCGTTTTTCTTTTTCGTAGGTACTTACCTATAATAGGTAATTAGTTTTCTCAACCTCTTTTTATTCTTGCGCTAATTCAAGTCACAAGTGAGTGTTTCTGTTACCTACTATAAAATACCTATACTCTTTTTTGTCTACTGTCATCAAGTCAATGTCTCTATAGTCCCTGCTGGATTGACTTGTTTGAGGTATCTAACGTGTGTCTGTCTTGAAACTGTGAGTAAATTCACTTGCAATGAATGTGGGAAATCTTTTTCAAGAAAGGACAACCTCAAAAGACACTCCAATTCTTGTCAAAGTGTATCCTTGAAGAAAAACAAACATCCCTGTAATTTCTCTGGCTGCTCTATCCTGTTTTCCACTCAAATTGATTTGATAGACCATAATGTTGGAATGCATCAGTCGTCTTCTATTCAATCTTGTCAGTTCAAAGAGTTCAACAACCACTGTGAATATTTCAAATGGAAAAAAACTGAAGAACAATTGACCTACTCTTATTTCTCTCAAAAGCCCCTACTTGTGATACATCATAT
>NW_007400578.1:39969-40526 GCF_000475195.1 Diaphorina citri | reverse complement strand
ACCGGTAAAGTTAGTGCCACAGTCACTATACATAATGCTAGGACGTCCTTGTCTACTGGCAAATCTCCTGAGAGCTTGGAGGAAACCAAGAGTTGAGATATTGGAGACCAACTCTAAACGGACAGCTCGGTATATTGCGCAGGTGAAAAGACAAATCCATACCTTTTTCGTCCCTCCTTCTTCCTTGATATATAGGGGACCAGCAAGGTCTACTCCTGTTACCTCAAAAACGTTTGCTTGCCGGACACGATCCAATGGTAATGGTGTTGGGACAACTTCTAGCCTCTTTACCTTGTGTTTCTTACAAGTTAGGCAATCATTCAGAGCATGGTTGACCGATCTTCGGCCGCCTAAGATCCAAAACCTTCGTCTCAGTAAAGCTAACAGTGTCTGGGTCCCTGCATGCAAATTACCTTTGTGTTCTTCTAGGATGAGTCTATGAACTACAGGGTGTTTTGAATTTGGGAGCACAATGGGGTAACAGAAATCTATTGAATCAGGTAGATTTGATACCTTTGTCTTGATTCGTGCAAGACCACATTCATCTAGGAATGGCA
>NW_007400578.1:29470-32467 GCF_000475195.1 Diaphorina citri | reverse complement strand
TGATTGTAACTTCATTTAAGCTAATGCGTTGCTGAAAACGAGTTTTTTTTGTAATTTTATTTCTGTTGTGTGTTTCTTGTAGTATTAACCACTTCTTCAGCGGAATTTGTATATCACCGTTATAACTAAAGTCGCAAAGATCGGCATAATATCACCACTAGATTCCTGTTAGTACAATTACGGCGAAAAATTCAAATTATGATTCTCGCAACACTCCCACCGCAAATGTTATATGACTAACAGGAATCTAATATTTTCATATAGCACAAAAAATTCAAAAAGACGGGTAAATACAAAGCTTATTCTAAACAAGTTATATATTCAAAAAAAGACAAAAAAAAAAATCTGAACTATCTATAAAAAATTTGATCAACCAAATAGGACATGTCAATCAAAAGTTATCCCCAAAAAGGAAAATAAAAAATACAAAATTTCACCTTCTGAGAAATATAAAGGTAGTATTTACCAAGAAACAAGTAACAAGTTAAAAATGCAAATGTCACATACAACCTAATAGTATCATGAATAATCAAAGTATTATTTTAAAAGCAAATTCAAGTAGATACTAGACACAAATTATATAAAGTTATTAAACTGTACAATGAAATGCTAAATGCTAATCCCATGACAATGATGTCAAATGTGACAAATAAACCAAGTTAATTTCAATTTGAATGTATGTACAAATACCAAAATACAAATGATTGGCCCCCTTTAAAATAATTTTCCAAAAGTTACCAAGTTTTATCTAGAAAATTATAATAGGAGAGACTTACAACAGGTACATAAATCAAATCAGAGAAAGCGGTTTGGCTTTCTAATCATACGTCCTCGACGATTCAAATGATACTGTGGAATTGGGATTGTCTCGTCAGGTTCAGGATCTACATTGGTAATTGGGTGATGAACAACTGATGGACTTGACGGACGATCCAAATTTCTCCCTGATTGTGGGTCTGCAGTTTTACCAGTCGAAAACTCATCATCGTTGCTATCATCATCAGACTGCAGGTCTGGTGTCCCCTGGAGTTGCTGTTGAACATCTGACATCTCAGCAGGCTGCATGTCTGACGTCAGGTTAGAATCTGGCTCATTTCCTGTTTCATATGACGGGTCAGACTCAAGGAGGTATAGTCTTTGAACAGGTCTCACAATTGTTCCATTGGCTGTATGAACATGTGCTACTCGTATTTCACCATCTTTTCCAGGAACCAAATGTACAACACGTCCTAGGGGCCACTGGATCCTCTTTGAATGGTCATCACCAACCAACACTAAATCTCCTAACTTGAGATCATGTTTCTTTCCTTTACTAGCAAACAACTGCAGCTGACCAAGATATTCAGCTACAAATCTCTTGTGTAGTTGTTTCTTTACTTGTTGCGAATGCTTCAATTTCTTGCTCAAGTCGGATGAAGTAATGAAGTCATATTCGGGGACTCCCGTGTCCTCCAAATCATGTAGGAACATACTGGGTGTTATACAGGATAAATCTGTTGCATTGTTGGAGACGTATGTCAAGGGGCGTGCATTTATCACTGATTCTACTTCACACAACAATGTCTGGAGCTCTACATAGTTTACTGAGGTACGTCCAAGAACACGACGCAACAGATTCTTCATCAAACCAATCAATCGCTCCCACCATCCCCCCCACCATGGTGCTGTAGGAGGGTTGAAGCGCCACTCTATTCTTCTAGCCGAACTGTAGTTTGCGATCATGTCCCAATCAAGTTGTGCACACAGATTGTCAAAACCGGTAAAGTTAGTGCCACAGTCACTATACATAATGCTAGGACGTCCTTGTCTACTGGCAAATCTCCTGAGAGCTTGTAGGAAACCAAGAGTTGAGATATTGGAGACCAACTCTAAACGGACAGCTCGGTATATCGCGCAGGTGAAAAGACAAATCCATACCTTTTTCGTCCCTCCTTCCTCCTTGATATATAGGGGACCAGCAAGGTCTACTCCTGTTACCTCAAAAACGTTTGCTTGCCGGACACGATCCAATGGTAATGGTGTTGGGACAACTTCTAGCCTCTTTACCTTGTGTTTCTTACAAGTTAGGCAATCATTCAGAGCATGGTTGACCGATCTTCGGCCGCCTAAGATCCAAAACCTTCGTCTCAGTAAAGCTAACAGTGTCTGGGTCCCTGCATGCAAATTACCTTTGTGTTCTTCTAGGATGAGTCTATGAACTACAGGGTGTTTTGAATTTGGGAGCACAATGGGGTAACAGAAATCTATTGAATCAGGTAGATTTGATACCTTTGTCTTGATTCGTGCAAGACCACATTCATCTAGGAATGGCATTAAACTAATCAGCTTAGGATCAGATAAGTCAAGAAAGGTTTCTCTTTGAACCAATAATAACACTTTGTCTTCTGCTATCTTGAACTCTTGAGCAGTAAGCTCACCTTGAAGACGTTGGTCTTTACACAAAGTATTATGTTTAAAACGTAACTTTCTTTCGGCAGTTTTATTTCATTTTTTGACTGTGTTTTTTTGGGGGGGGGAGCTTATTAAAGTACTCGTCATTTTTGAGAATTATTTCCAGGTAGTGAACGAGGAAGGGGCAAGAGACGACTAAACCCAACTACTATTGGACTATAACTAACTGAGCGGTGAAGCACGACGCACTCCCCCAAGCGGGGGGAAATGTGCGGGGGCCCCCGAAGCGCACAAGCGATGCGCCCCAACGCCATATGCAGCGCGACGGCGAGGACCCGAAGTGCCCCACGCACGTACCCAGCGCGAAGCGCGAGGGAACAAATGCCAGCGCGACGCGCGAGTGGCCCCCGAAGGCCCCATACGTACCCCAAGCGCGAAGCGCGAGGAACAAATACCAGCGCGACGCGCCGAGGGCCCGAAGCGCCACACACGTACTCCAGCGCGAAGCGCGAGGGAACGAAACGGGGACTTATGATTATACAGGGACTCAGACACCAGAGCTTCTTTCTTTTGTCTGTTAACGATAGTTCCGCTCTATGTTCTCCT
>NW_007400578.1:17908-23187 GCF_000475195.1 Diaphorina citri | reverse complement strand
GCATACCCAAAAATGGGACGCACCATTACTGATAACGTACATCCTAGAAAAATTAAATGAGTCAAAATGTGGAATAAAAATACAAAACAACTTTAATTCATTGTTCTCTGATAAAAAAATTCCGGAGACAGATATGTCACAAAACTCTTTTAAGCCGCCATAGTTGGAAAATTAATTTAAACGGGTACGATTATCGCGACATCCTAGAGAAAAAATTAAATAAAAAAAGAGGAAAAGAACACAAACACTTCTAATTCATATTATTAAGAAAAAAAATACCGGAAAAACAAGATATCCAAAAAAACCCTTTTTTTTTTAGCCGGCCATTTTTGAAACTAATCGACCGTTACGGAACATAACACCTAAGGAAAAAAGTGTAATTATAAAGATGTAGCGGAGGAAGAACAAAACAGAGAGCGAGACTTTAACTCATTGATTATAGAAAAAAATTAGCTGAAAAGCAGAATTATAAACCACCTCTCTTTTTGGCCGCCATCGTCGAAAAATCCTTACAGCTCCAGCGGGACTTACGGCGTACATCCCTAGAACACAAAGTGTAAAAGAGCTATAAACATGTAAAAAACAAAAAAAAGAAACAACTTTTCAATTTCCATTGCTTGTTGGAAAACAAATTACCCGACAACCAGACTATTTGTGAGAAAACCTTTTTTGGCCGCCATATTGGAAAAATTAATTAAACGGGGATTACGTACATCCTAGAAAAAAATGTAAATGTACAAAATGTAGGAAATATAATAAAACTTTTCTAATTCATTATTATTAAAAAGTTACCGGAAAAACGAGATATTATCAAAACCGCCGTTTCGGCCGCCATTTTGAAAAAGGCCGCCATTTTGTTTGTGTCATATTTTTGGTGTCACCCCTTCTTAAAGTCATATTTTCCCAATGAAGGTCCATACCAATTTGGTGCTTTCCTGAATTAATGCAGCTTTTGACCAAAAATGTGACGTTAGGTCCACCCCACTACTACCCTTTTATTATATGTCAGGAACCAAGAAAAAGGACCATATGAATACAATTATGTTGGCACCATAGATGGACCAATTTTGTTATTAGATTAGAGGAAGGTACCAAGGATTGTAATTTAAAAGCAAAATTATGCAACCCTGTACCTTACATTAAACTTTTTTTTTTCACAGGTTTGAAGAGGGGAACTTTAACATCCAAAAAGGTAGTGAGGTCTTATCGTCTCAAAAATTGAGAGAAGAGGAATGACAGGAATACGGAGATATGCCAGCTGTTCCAAGAACGAATGTTTCTTAGGTTGAGAAAAATGTCGCGCCAGGGTGGGAATCGAACCCCACGATGTCATTTTTTTTTTTTTTTTTTTTTTTCAAAAAACACTACAAAAATGTATACTTCTTTATTGTAAAATACACAGAAAATCTCGTAAAAACTATGTGGAAAGAGGAAACGTACCTTTACACTTTATTTCTTTCTATTCTCCCTACTTTCCCGAGGCCTTTGCTTTCGTGGTGATTACAGATTTTTTCTTCTGTTCCAGTTCAAAATCTGAAATCAAACCCATTTTTTCTACGCACGGAGAACAGAAGATCCAACGAGCAACAATTTATATCTCTCTTCTTTTATGACTTCTCTTTGGAATGCATGAAACCAAAATTCCGCATCTTCTACGCCATGTACAACAAGTGACAATATTTTCAGACAGCGGGAAAAATTCAAATTATGATTCTCGCAACTCTCCACCGGAAAAAATGTTATGACTAACAGGAATTAATATTTTCAATACACAAAAAAATTTCAAAAAAGCGGGGTAATATATAACTCTATTCTAACAAGTTTATATATCCACACGAAAAAAAAAATCTGAACTATCTATAAAAAATTTGATCAACCAAATAGGACATGTCAATCAAAAGTTATCCCCAAAAAGGAAAATAAAAAATACAAAATTTCACCTTCTGAGAAATATAAAGGTAGTATTTACCAAGAAACAAGTAACAAGTTAAAAATGCAAATGTCACATACAACCTAATAGTATCATGAATAATCAAAGTATTATTTTAAAAGCAAATTCAAGTAGATACTAGACACAAATTATATAAAGTTATTAAACTGTACAATGAAATGCTAAATGCTAATCCCATGACAATGATGTCAAATGTGACAAATAAACCAAGTTAATTTCAATTTGAATGTATGTACAAATACCAAAATACAAATGATTGGCCCCCTTTAAAATAATTTTCCAAAAGTTACCAAGTTTTATCTAGAAAATTATAATAGGAGAGACTTACAACAGGTACATAAATCAAATCAGAGAAAGCGGTTTGGCTTTCTAATCATACGTCCTCGACGATTCAAATGATACTGTGGAATTGGGATTGTCTCGTCAGGTTCAGGATCTACATTGGTAATTGGGTGATGAACAACTGATGGACTTGACGGACGATCCAAATTTCTGCGTCAGGTTCAGGATCTACATTGGTAATTGGGTGATGAACAACTGATGGACTTGACGGACGATCCAAATTTCTCCCTGATTGTGGGTCCGCAGTTTTACTAGTTGAAAACTCACCATCATTACTATCATCATCAGACTGCAGGTCTGGTGTGGGTCCGCAGTTTTACTAGTTGAAAACTCACCATCATTACTATCATCATCAGACTGCAGGTCTGGTGTCCCCTGGAGTTGCTGTTGAACATCTGACACTGCAAATTACCTTTGTGTTCTTCTAGGATGAGTCTATGAACTACAGGGTGTTTTGAATTTGGGAGCACAATGGGGTAACAGAAATCTACTGAATCAGGTAGATTTGATACCTTCGTCTTGATTCGTGCAAGACCACATTCATCTAGGAATGGCAGTAAACTAATCAGCTTGGGATCAGATAAGTCAAGAAAGGCTTCTCTTTGAACCAATAATAACACTTTGTCTTCTGCTATCTTAAACTCTTGAGCAGTAAGCTCACCTTGAAGACGTTTGTCTTTACACAAAGTATTATGTTTAAAACGTAACACCCAAGCAATTGTCCTGACAGTCTTCTTGTAACTAGAGAACCGTTTGTAATACCAATCCTTTTCTACATCTGTATGGGTATCTATCATGGAGGACACTACCGTCTTTTTCCTTTCCCTGTTCACTTCTTCCTCGTCATAATTTACCTCAGTTTGTGGCCATGTTTCAGGTGAATCCTTCAACCAAGCAGGGCCCTCCCACCATCTCAACTGTATAAGTTTCTTTACGGAGCTTCCACGGGACGGGAGGTCTGCAGGGTTCATAATCCCAGGGACGTGACGCCATTCACAGTTCTTTGTTAGTTCACGGATTTCCTTGACACGGTTCATAACATAGATGTCCCACGGCTCATGTCTTTGGAGCCAAGCCAACACTGTCGAGGCATCTGTCCAACAGATCGTCTTTACATTGTGCAATTTATAATCATTAATTACATTTTGATATAATCTGGCTGCAATACAAGCCGCTAAAAGCTCTAGTCTTGGTATGCTCATTCTTTTACTTGTCTTTGTTGCAGGAGCTACTCTGGCTTTAGAGGCCAAGAGCCTAAGTATCACACCTTGATTGTGTTCAATGCGCAAAAATATGGCGGTGGCATATGCATCTTTGCTGGCATCAGCAAATACATGAATCTGATACTCTTCCCCAACAAGATCTGGTCCACTAATCCATCTAGGATACATACCGTCAGTTAGAAGGGGAATCTCCTTTAGCCATTGGGGGAGAAACTTAGCTTTTAGTTTCTTCATCAACCTCCTCTGTCCAAAGATAGGTTTTTGTCTCCACGTCTCTTGTACCAAAAGCTTGGGGATTAGTGCTACTCCACTTTATAATTTCCAATAGGGACCAAAAATTTCTGTGAGGGGCGGCACTCCACTATCACCTTCTTTGTGATCTTCTCAAAATTTCATGGTTTTTGAACCACTTTCGATATTGATGGGACAATGTTAGTCAGTCCTTTGCCCAGCACTAGACCCGAAGAATGTTTGGGGTGTTCTCCATCTACTCCCCTGACCAACTCCACACCTTAAGGTTGATAGGTTTTTTTGCATACTTTGTACGAGGCGCGCTGCGGTTTACTAGTGTTATGGATAGAATAGATTTTGAATGGTAGCGTACAGCTTGCTATGCTACTTCTATTGATCTTAACGTTCCCGCAAAAGTCGTCTTGGTTGACATAAATGTATTTTTGAACGTTTGTGTGAATGTTGATACTCGTGGTTATTTCAATTTATTTGAGGTCTTAACTTGTTTTACACAAGTCGACATTCTTAGAAGTTAGGTTTTTCCTAATGTTGATTTTATTTATCATTGGAAAACTTCAAAAGAAACGGTGCTATCACCGTACTCATATTCTGATCTTAATGTCAGCCACAGCATTTAGTTAGTGAACAGGTAGTTCCTTCATTTTCGCAAGGATTGCATAAAAAAATAAAAATGTTTCATACGATTTTTTTTTTTTTTTCGCTGACGTCTTAAGTATACTTTTTTAGGATTGTAGTCTTGTTTATTTTATTTTTATTACTATCGGGTATTCTCTATTATATATTTTAATTCTTTTTATTTTCAAGTTCGAGGACGTTTGTTTTTATGTTGGTTTCTTTCTTAATTCGTAACGGGGGGTCAGAATTCACAGCTCTCGCCAGTTGAAATGAATACACCTGGCTTCATTCTTACCATGATGGATTATTTGATAAATTATTACCGCGCTCTCTTGCTTCTAGGGATTTTATCTGTCTTTCATTTATTTACGTTTTACTGTGGGGGATTAAAGGAGTATCTTTACTTTTATTAATTTTTTATGAAATAGTCTTTCTATTATTGATTATTGTATAGTAGGTATTAAGGATTAAAGTATTCCATGTTTAAATTGTCATAAGGATTGTCGGTACTTCGAGGGAAATCAAATTGTTTTCACACAATCTGTCTAAGAGAAGTGTACCTTGATTAACCGAGGTCGGTGCCAAACATAAAACCATAAATATTGTGAATGGGTACTTTGTAAATTGTGGTCCATATTGGAACGGGTTGCAGCTTGTAGGAGCCTCAAAATAAAACTAAGTATGTATGTACTTCTTGTCGTAGACTTTTTCTAATGAATAGTTAGCTGCTTTTGTGGTTTTAAAGTACTTTTTGTTTCGCAGATTTTTTCCATTTTTTTTTTTTTTTTTTTTTTTATTAACTTCTCTAGTATTTTCTGAAATTGTTTTGGGTTCAACATCATACTAGGTAACTAGGAGAATTGTAATTAGGATGGTGAAATCTAATAAAGCACAAT
>NW_007400578.1:9719-10279 GCF_000475195.1 Diaphorina citri | reverse complement strand
TAGAGGACACTACCGTCTTTTTCCTTTCCCTGTTGACTTCTTCTTCGTCATAATTTACCTCAGTTTGTGGCCATGTTTCAGGTGAATCCTTCAACCAAGCAGGGCCCTCCCACCATCTCAACTGTATAAGTTTCTTTACGGAGCTTCCACGGGACGGGAGGTCTGCAGGGTTCATAATCCCAGGGACGTGACGCCATTCACAGTTCTTCGTTAGTTCACGGATTTCCTTGACACGGTTCATAACATAGATGTCCCACGGCTCATGTCTTTGAAGCCAAGCCAACACCGTCGAGGCATCTGTCCAACAGATCGTCTTTACATTATGCAATTTATAATCATTAATTACATTTTGATATAATCTGGCTGCGATACAAGCCGCTAAAAGCTCTAGTCTTGGTATGCTCATTCTTTTACTTGTCTTTGTTGCAGGAGCTACTCTGGCTTTAGAGGCCAAGAGCCTAAGTATCACACCTTGATTGTGTTCAATGCGCAAAAATATGGCGGTGGCATATGCATCTTTGCTGGCATCAGCAAATACATGAATCTGATACTCTTCCCCA
>NW_007400578.1:0-2663 GCF_000475195.1 Diaphorina citri | reverse complement strand
AAAAAAAAATCTGAACTATCTATAAAAAATTTGATCAACCAAATAGGACATGTCAATCAAAAGTTATCCCCAAAAAGGAAAATAAAAAATACAAAATTTCACCTTCTGAGAAATATAAAGGTAGTATTTACCAAGAAACAAGTAACAAGTTAAAAATGCAAATGTCACATACAACCTAATAGTATCATGAATAATCAAAGTATTATTTTAAAAGCAAATTCAAGTAGATACTAGACACAAATTATATAAAGTTATTAAACTGTACAATGAAATGCTAAATGCTAATCCCATGACAATGATGTCAAATGTGACAAATAAACCAAGTTAATTTCAATTTGAATGTATGTACAAATACCAAAATACAAATGATTGGCCCCCTTTAAAATAATTTTCCAAAAGTTACCAAGTTTTATCTAGAAAATTATAATAGGAGAGACTTACAACAGGTACATAAATCAAATCAGAGAAAGCGGTTTGGCTTTCTAATCATACGTCCTCGACGATTCAAATGATACTGTGGAATTGGGATTGTCTCGTCAGGTTCAGGATCTACATTGGTAATTGGGTGATGAACAACTGATGGACTTGACGGACGATCCAAATTTCTCCCTGATTGTGGGTCTGCAGTTTTACCAGTCGAAAACTCATCATCGTTGCTATCATCATCAGACTGCAGGTCTGGTGTCCCCTGGAGTTGCTGTTGAACATCTGACATCTCAGCAGGCTGCATGTCTGACGTCAGGTTAGAATCTGGCTCATTTCCTGTTTCATATGACGGGTCAGACTCAAGGAGGTATAGTCTTTGAACAGGTCTCACAATTGTTCCATTGGCTGTATGAACATGTGCTACTCGTATTTCACCATCTTTTCCAGGAACCAAATGTACAACACGTCCTAGGGGCCACTGGATCCTCTTTGAATGGTCATCACCAACCAACACTAAATCTCCTAACTTGAGATCATGTTTCTTTCCTTTACTAGCAAACAACTGCAGCTGACCAAGATATTCAGCTACAAATCTCTTGTGTAGTTGTTTCTTTACTTGTTGCGAATGCTTCAATTTCTTGCTCAAGTCGGATGAAGTAATGAAGTCATATTCGGGGACTCCCGTGTCCTCCAAATCATGTAGGAACATACTGGGTGTTATACAGGATAAATCTGTTGCATTGTTGGAGACGTATGTCAAGGGGCGTGCATTTATCACTGATTCTACTTCACACAACAATGTCTGGAGCTCTACATAGTTTACTGAGGTACGTCCAAGAACACGACGCAACAGATTCTTCATCAAACCAATCAATCGCTCCCACCATCCCCCCCACCATGGTGCTGTAGGAGGGTTGAAGCGCCACTCTATTCTTCTAGCCGAACTGTAGTTTGCGATCATGTCCCAATCAAGTTGTGCACACAGATTGTCAAAACCGGTAAAGTTAGTGCCACAGTCACTATACATAATGCTAGGACGTCCTTGTCTACTGGCAAATCTCCTGAGAGCTTGTAGGAAACCAAGAGTTGAGATATTGGAGACCAACTCTAAACGGACAGCTCGGTATATCGCGCAGGTGAAAAGACAAATCCATACCTTTTTCGTCCCTCCTTCTTCCTTGATATATAGGGGACCAGCAAGGTCTACTCCTGTTACCTCAAAAACGTTTGCTTGCCGGACACGATCCAATGGTAATGGTGTTGGGACAACTTCTAGCCTCTTTACCTTGTGTTTCTTACAAGTTAGGCAATCATTCAGAGCATGGTTGACCGATCTTCGGCCGCCTAAGATCCAAAACCTTCGTCTCAGTAAAGCTAACAGTGTCTGGGTCCCTGCATGCAAATTACCTTTGTGTTCTTCTAGGATGAGTCTATGAACTACAGGGTGTTTTGAATTTGGGAGCACAATGGGGTAACAGAAATCTATTGAATCAGGTAGATTTGATACCTTTGTCTTGATTCGTGCAAGACCACATTCATCTAGGAATGGCATTAAACTAATCAGCTTAGGATCAGATAAGTCAAGAAAGGTTTCTCTTTGAACCAATAGTAACACTTTGTCTTCTGCTATCTTGAACTCTTGAGCAGTAAGTTCACCTTGAAGATGTTGGTCTTTACACAAAGTATTATGTTTAAAACGTAACATCCAAGCAATTGTCCTGACAGTCTTCTTGTAACTAGAGAACCGTTTGTAATACCAATCCTTTGCTATATCTGTATGTGTATCTATCATAGAGGACACTACCGTCTTTTTCCTTTCTCTGTTGACTTCTTCTTCGTCATAATTTACCTCAGTTTGTGGCCATGTTTCAGGTGAATCCTTCAACCAAGCAGGGCCCTCCCACCATCTCAACTGTATAAGTTTCTTTACGGAGCTTCCACGGGACGGGAGGTCTGCAGGGTTCATAATCCCAGGGACGTGACGCCATTCACAGTTCTTTGTTAGTTCACGGATTTCCTTGACACGGTTCATAACATAGATGTCCCACGGCTCATGTCTTTGGAGCCAAGCCAACACTGTCGAGGCATCTGTCCAACAGATCGTCTTTACATTGTGCAATTTATAATCA
The DNA here is from genome assembly GCF_000475195.1 of Diaphorina citri. Taxonomy (NCBI): domain Eukaryota; kingdom Metazoa; phylum Arthropoda; class Insecta; order Hemiptera; family Psyllidae; genus Diaphorina; species Diaphorina citri. Next base: position 108 of record NW_007400578.1, on the reverse strand, counting down.
TTAATTACATTTTGATATAATCTGGCTGCAATACAAGCCGCTAAAAGCTCTAGTCTTGGTATGCTCATTCTTTTACTTGTCTTTGTTGCAGGAGCTACTCTGGCTTTA
>NW_007400577.1:0-820 GCF_000475195.1 Diaphorina citri | reverse complement strand
TTTTTTTTTTTTTTTTTTTTTCAATTATTTTTCTCATTGTTCATTTCCGAGAGAGAAAAAGAGAGAGAGAGAGAGAGAGAGAAAGGGAGAAAGAGAGGGAGGATGAAGTTTTTAAAAGAAAAAGTTTCCGCCATTTTTTTTATAACGGTTTTTTTACCCCCCCTCTTTTTGTTTCATGGTTACCCTATTGTTTTCCACATTTTTCAACGCTTTTTTTCGTCTCCCTCTCTTTCTCTCCCTCCCTCTCTAGCACTGCCCCTATCTTTTTGTTTCTTTCTCTCTCTTTTTCTCTCTCTTTCTTTCTCTCTCTTTTTACCTTTCTCTCTCTCTCTCTCTCCTGTGGTATTTTGATTTGCTGCTGTGATCCGGGTTCGGGTTGTCTTAAAAGATCTTTTTTGCCAGCCTAGTTAGCTTAGTTGGTAGGATAAAATCCGCCCGGGCGGATTTTATCCTACCAACTAAGCTGATGGGATAATGTTCGTTCTCGGAACGGCTGGCTTTTTCCTATCCTGTCTTCCTTCTCTCTTCGATTTCGGGACGATAAGACCATAGCAGTTACAGTTCCCTCTGTCAAACCTCTTAAAAAAAAAAATAAAAAAAACAAACAAAATAAAAAAAAACAGGGAGTACACCAGCCTGAAATTTCATCTCGCAAAGGAAATAGCAAAGGTGTAGCCAAAACTGAAAGTCAGCCCAAAGCCATCACCCCAGGGCTGATTGAGAGGCTGACGAAAAACGCCAACACCGTCTGAACACGAGCAAAAGCGAGGAAGAATATAATATTATACTCTTTTAAATTATTAATTATAATTATAATAAT
>NW_007400576.1:0-820 GCF_000475195.1 Diaphorina citri | reverse complement strand
GACACCTTGTGGGTATTTACGCCTGCTGATGTAGGGGAATTAGTATAAGGCAAAATTTTACTAGTAATAACTACTACTGATAATTGTTATCTACTGTTCCGGATCAAATTTATTGATATTGAATCCTTCGGTAGGTACTCGTAACTTTGGGTGCCACAAGAGTGGTTCACTGCATGTAGATACCAATTTAACCAATTTTAATTTCCAAGCCAAGCAATTATAGCTCTCCAATAACACACACCCAAGTACCAATTTATTTAATAGTTTCGACGTAGGTACCAAATTTATGAATGTAGATTTTGGTAAAAGTTCCATTACTGGGACGTTTGGATGTAATTTAGATCGAGTGCATCTGATATGGGCTTAGAGTGCCAGTGGCTCTTGGAACTCCGGTATCCAAACTTGGAATTCTTGCAGCTGGTAATCAATGAGTAGTTTAGTTAACGTATTATGTAGTTGGACGTTTTGAAATCTCTATGTACTTTTTTTTTACATATTATGTAGTTGAACGTTTTGAAATCTCTATATGTACTTTTTTTTAAATCTATGTTGTAATTTGATAATTTTCTGCACCAGAATCCTAGATTATGCAATTTTCTTCATTTGATCCTTGAACTAATGAAAAGTTAGTCGGAAAATTCAAGTAGGTAAATGGGCATTAATAATATTTTTTGTGTCCTCTTACATTTTAACAATAGTATCAGCTATCGTTTAAGCAGTTATCAGCTCTGTATCTCTACCCTATCTGTACATACTCAACTCATGTTCAACATCCATATTTCATTCAAAAGCAAGGTATTTACCCCCCTAGAATATTGTT
>NW_007400575.1:0-820 GCF_000475195.1 Diaphorina citri | reverse complement strand
TTTTCCTCTTCAAAACTATCTTGCTTTTCTCCTGTCACTTGCACGGGTTTCGCTCTATTTATTATTGTTGCTATAATATTTTTTACTGTAGCTATATTTATTATATTCTTTGCTTTCGATAGCAGAAGGAAGTTAACAACTTGGATCTCTTCTATCGAAACCAGAAAGTTTCATCTTTATTGATGATGGTTATATCCATGTTTCATTTCCAATTTATCATCTCTACTTTACAACCAATCTGGCAGTGTTGTTTTGCGTTGGTATTTTCAACAGTGACTTTGTTGTCATGATCATGATTCATGACTTGGGAAAAATAAATTTTGTTTTGAGACCAAAAACTTTTAGGTACTAGAAAGAAATCATTTCCCGTCTGTAGTGATATTTCCTTACCCTTGTGTACGCTATTCCCTCGAAACAAGTGGACTTTTTCATCTGACCCTCCAAATAATAGGAAAAAGGTATCAACTTTTTCAAAATTTCCATCTGAATAGTTACCTATCTACATACCTATTCTCTGTCTACTTTGGGTAAAGATTGCATCTTATTGTGAAGACAAAGTTCACAAAAAACTGTCATAAAGTTACTCGTAGAGAAAAGCGAGTTTTGATAAAATATTGATAAAAATGAAATCATAATTCTTTCATGCTCGAAGAGAAAAACTTGCAAAGTTGAACTTTTTATACTTCTCCTGAGTCTTGAGTGTTCATTTAACTTTAAGTTCATGGAGTTCATAGAGTAGATCAACTTGTTTCTGAACTTCCTTTCTTATCTATAGACTTCATTTAGTTGAGTATCTCTCTATAGGTTTAATTTATGCAGA
>NW_007400574.1:0-820 GCF_000475195.1 Diaphorina citri | reverse complement strand
ATAAAACTCGGTCTGTAACATAAGGTTCTACCCAAGCATATTATCTCATTGCAGGAAAATTTCAATGATATTTCATTTATTTTTATGCAATAAAAAAACAACGTTCGGTTTTAGCTTTTCATTCAATCTCGCATATACAAGTTCCATCTCATTATGCTTGCTTGGCAGCAAGTTTTACTTGACCCACTTTAACAGGGACACTCGAGTTCTATGTTCGGTTGGAAGTATTAGTATTACTGATTCATCAGGGCCAGCCACCTTGCTATTGTTACGTTATACGTGGGCGTGATCGGGTTCGTAAAAGATTAGGGCTAGTAAAAACACTCGCGAATTCGTTTATTTAATCTAGAGTTCACCAAATTGTTACGTATACGTGGGCGTGATCGGGTTCGTAAAAGATTAGGGCTAGTAAAAACACTCGCGAATTCGTTTATTTAAATCAAGAGTACAACAAGTTTATTTATTTCACAAAAGAGTACACAGCCACTAGGAATAATCGCTATTACAAAGTACAATCTCTTATCACAAAGTTCGATCGCTTATCTATCACGGCTAACACTAACTTTCTTTCACTTAGGAACTTTACTGTCACTTAGATATCGCACTGGAAAACTCACTGACTATCACTGTACTAATCGCTTACTATATCGCGGACTTATCGCACAAACTATCGCTTACTAGATCGCTTACTAACACGGGTTTATCGCTCGCACAAATCCAACACAAGACTGACTTATCGCTTACTATCGCTTACACAAGACTAACTAACAGGTAGGTACCTACTCTCAATTTATAGCTCCCCGAGGGAGTGAGGAAGCAC
>NW_007400573.1:0-820 GCF_000475195.1 Diaphorina citri | reverse complement strand
GACACGGTTAGCCCAGCGGTAACGTGCTTGCTTGCCATGCAGAAGGTCCCGCGTTCGATGCCCACCATCGACAAAAAAATGGTACTCGTTTTTTGGTTGCAAATATTTCAACGGGTTAGTTTCTGGTGTTCTTTTTGGTGACACAGCACCTAAATGGGAAGTATTGTGACTCTTATCGCCCATCTGATGAGGGACATACTACGGGATGGGCATGCTACGACACAAATCTGATTGACTGAAACTTGAACCTGGTTTGAACTCCTGGCTCCTGGCCATGGCCAATAGTGTGCAAGTTATTTTTTAATTATCTTGGGATAAGTATAATGGAGCAGTTGCAAATGGGTAAAAATTATGAATAAATGGTCGATTCCTTGTAAAAAGTTGGGGAAAATCCAAATCTGAGGTCAAAACTCCGAAAAAATAACTGGGAAAAGGCGAAGGCGAAGAAGAAGAAGAAGAAGAAGAAGAAGAAGAAGAAGAACATGGAGCATAGGTTTCATGAAGAACAGCACTACATCTATTACATACAACATACAATGGAGCAGTTGCAAATGGGTAAAAATTATAAATAAATGGTCGATTCCGATGTAAATTCCGAAAAAATAACTGTAAAAGGTCGAAAATTCAATTTTCATTTTCCGTCAGAGTCCTGAACTCTGACGTCAGACCTAAGATGATGCGCAGAAACGTATGCGCACAAACATGAATTGCGCAGAAATGCATGCGCACAAACAGATTAATATGTTGACTGCGAGGGAGCTTTGCTCGGGACATTTGATGTGACGTCATCGCCTACGGGAGCGTATGCCGTGACGTCAAA
>NW_007400572.1:0-820 GCF_000475195.1 Diaphorina citri | reverse complement strand
GATTGTTCAAGATACTCGTGAGAATTGGAAAACTATTGAAAACCAGCGCTACAAACTATTGTCCAAGATTGTAATTGCTGAACAAATCGAACAATGTATGGGTATTGTATGGAAATACATACATATTAAGTACCGTCAGTCATACAACTCTAGCCTGAGCCTCTATTACCATCTTGAGACAAATAAATAGGTGTTTCTTGAGGGAGTTCCAGCATATGTTCTTTAAACTCTTCTTTTCTCCATGCGCTATGCTCGCTATGGAGCGGATCCACTCAGTACCGTCAGTCATACAACTCTAGCCTGAGCCTCTATTACCATCTTGAGACAAACAAATAGGTGTTTTTTGAGGGAGTTCCAGCATATGTTCTTTAAACTCGTCTTTCTTTTCTCCATGCGCTATGCTCTCCGCTCCGCTCAGTTTTTAGCTTCATACATAAGTACCGTCAGTCATACAACTCTAGCCTGAGCCTCTATTACCATCTTGAGACAAACAAATAGGTGTTTTTTGAGGGAGTTACATCATATGTTCTTTAAACTCGTCTTTTCTCCATGCGCTATGCTCTCCGCTCCACTCAGTTTTTAGCTGAAAGCTGTGATCGACGTGATTGTGAAAAAGGTAAAAATGTTGATTGAAGGCAAAACTTGACAAGCATTCTTGCTCGTCTATAGGGCACTTCATGTGTACATATTAATGATTTATAGATAGAATCATACCCGGATAATACCGTGGGGTCAGGATTATCAATTGAACAACAGAGTATCGTGAGCCTGATGTTATCTCAGGTTGGCCGAACTCTAGAAATATGTTGCTGTGAACTCT
>NW_007400571.1:0-820 GCF_000475195.1 Diaphorina citri | reverse complement strand
TTTATCTAGGTGAAATAATCAGGGAACGATGTTTGTGACAAGCATTTAAATATGCTTAACACAATTAAAATTCCTTTACACTTTCAGTTGCTGTTACTGCGGGCAATAGTATATCAGGGACGTGTTAGAGGGGGGGGGACGAAAAACAGGGAGAAAAAGAAATAGAAGGTAAAGGGGTGGGAAATATGGGACGTGCTAAGGGAAGAGCCAGGGCGGAAAACAGGGGGGGAAAAAGAACGAGGAGGGAATGTTTGGCTTAAAGGGCATAAGAGGGGGTAAACGAATGAGAGAGAAAAAAGGAATGTGGAAGGAAAGGAAAGGGGAGGGAGGAGGATAAAACAAGAAGGAGTAGAAGCGGAGGTAAAAGAATGTGAGTGGAGGATGGAAAAAGGCTGTTAGGGAAGGGACAATTTAGGAGGGAGGGACGAAGAACCTACCGGCCGGCAGCGAAGGTGCGAATGTTAGAGAAAGGAAGAAGAGAGATTTTCGGGGAGGTAAAAAAGGGAGAGAGGGAGAGAGAGAGGGGGAAAGGTATTGATATCACACGTAGGTATAAAATTTAATCCCCTATCACACAATGTAATTGACCCCCGAGTTAGGAAGTCTCTTGGTTTTCACCCTCTCTCTCTCTCTCATTTCTCTCCCTTTATCTCTCTCTCTCTCTCTCTCTCCTTCTCTTGTTATATCACTTTCTCCTAATCCCTCTTCTCTCCCTTTCTCCTTCACTCTTTCCTCTTGGTCTCTCTCTTCCACTTCAGGCTTCAAATTGATTTTACAGCTTTGCGCTTAGTGCCCCTATGTATTACATAGGTAGGCTGTA
>NW_007400570.1:0-820 GCF_000475195.1 Diaphorina citri | reverse complement strand
AAAACTCAAATTCAAGTGGATGTTATTACAAGCATCATCAAACATGTCATCAATAAATTTTAATTATGTATTACCTACTAAGCATAACTTAAACCCTGGGAAATGAATCTTCCACAGAAAAACGGAAAATAAATTATTTATGACACGAGGAAAAAACACGAACTCCATTCCAGGATAAGAGAGAGAGAGTGTGATAATTTCCCTCATTACACAAAACCTGCAGGTCAGGACCATCAGAATTATGCAAATTCCTACAGGATTAAAATGTAAATTCAAATCGTCCTAGCACCTTTTCCAAAAAGGGGAAAGAGAGATCGAAGGACGTGGACGGAAAAATAGAGAGGGCAGAAGAAGAAAAAGAAGGTGTAGAGGAAACACAGGGTTCGAAGAAGTAGTTAGGGAGGAAAGAATATCGAGGGACGTGGAGGGAAAAATAGAGGGGGAGGGGGCAGAAGAAGAAAAATAAGGTGTAGAGGAAACACAGGGTTCGAAGAAGTAGTTTGGGAGGAGAGAAGGGAAAAAGAAGACGAAGAAGAAAAGGGGATAAAAATAAGAAACTGTATAAAATATTCAAACAATGCCGACCTCAAAACCTCGAGCGGTAAAAGAGGATTATGCAAATGTAAGAACTGTTGCCTTGTCACAGGACAGAGTATTAGTAGTTAGAATAAATAATCAGAGAAGAGAAAAAAAGAGAAAATGAATAAATAAATAAAAAAAATAATCAGTCTAGGTAGGTACACTTACCAAAGTTTGAATTAAAAAAGTGAAAAAGCGAGAGAAAAATAAATAAAAATATAATGAAAGGCATGTGGCTTCT
>NW_007400569.1:0-820 GCF_000475195.1 Diaphorina citri | reverse complement strand
ACGAGTATTGCCAAGATACAGCCCAATGCCCTGGTGGAACCTGCTGCTGCCAGTATTCTGCCTCAGGTATGGACCTTTCTTTTGAGTCTTCTTTTTTTCTTTTGTTTCTTCTTGAAAAAATGGACATGGAAAGAGTCATTATCACACGTTACACCAAATACAATCTTAAGAAATCATAAGTATTGGGAGGTACATCATACTTATGCCTCAAAGGCTAAAGCTAAAACTATTAGCATGTCACAAGTCACATCCTGAAGTTTTCCCTTTTCATACTAAAATATAAAGAAGAGATGAGAGCTACATATGTGTAGGAAAGCTAAAACTATTAGCATGTCACAAGTCACATCCTGAAGTTTTCCCTTTTCATACTAAAATATAAAGAAGAGATGAGAGCTACATACGTAGGGAAAAGAGTTGAGAGAATGGAAGTGAGGGGGAGAAAAGGGCGAGGTAAACCGAAGAAAAGGTGGAAAGATTGTGCGAATCCAGACCTGGATGAGAAAATTTTATGAGAAACAACGACCCTATTGAATTAGCAAAAGGCTAGGAAGATGAAGATACTTGAGAGAATGGAAGTGAGGGGGAGAAAAGGGCGAGGTAGACCGAAGAAAAGGTGGAAGGATTGTGTGAATCAAGACCTGGGTGAGAAAATTTTATGAGAAGCACCGACCCTATTTGATTAGCAAGAGGCTAGGAAGATGAAGATACTAAATTATATACATCTTTTTCCTCCCTACATATATTTCCCACAGGTTCTGCAAATCGCCAAGTCTCCTCTGTTACAAGGCGCGGCTCTCACATCCATGCTGGAATTCTTCAA
>NW_007400568.1:0-820 GCF_000475195.1 Diaphorina citri | reverse complement strand
TTCCTTCTCTCTTCGATTTCGGGACGATAAGACCATAGCAGTTACAGTTCCCTCTGTCAAACCTCTTAAAAAAAAGTTCATGAAGGAAGGTATGTCAGGGCTTTGCAAATTGACAGATATACTGTGGATACTGGCAGCGCGTAATTAAACAAGTGACGCAAGCTATTTGATCCAAGTACCTATACAGGATGTGACCTGAGATATTGGAGGTAGCGAAATAGTACTTTGTTATAATAGTAGGCAAAATAGTACCTTGTTGTAATAGTAGGCAAAATAGCTGGGAATACCTGAAAATAGTACCTTGTTATGATAGTAGGCGAAATAGTACCTTGTTGTAATAGTAGGCGAAATAGCTGGAAATACCTAAACAGATTGTCACAATAATTTTCCAAAGAGAAGGAATTGGTGTCACCATTATAAAGTAAGAACCTTTTCAAAGATGTTTTTTGTGCTCTGATCTTTTGAATTTCTTCTGTGCTTAGTGTGCTCTGATCTTTTGAATTCTCACTCCTGAGTATCTTCTTCGCCAGTACGTCCTGAGACTCCTGAGTTTCTGGATCTGTCAAAAGCTTTTGACAATTGAAAAACTATTCACATCAATTTCAATTTCATTGCCTAGGCTACCGAGAAGTATGTCATGAGGGCACGTGCTCTAGAGCTCTAGACACATATCACATACGCCCGTAAAGTACAAGTATGTATAACTACTAATCTATAAGTCCTTAAGAACCAATGTCCACAAGGGTGCGTTATTGGACCACCAGATATTTCCAAGTTGCTTGATCAATCATAACAACACAAGGCCTAAGCTTGTTATTTA
>NW_007400567.1:0-820 GCF_000475195.1 Diaphorina citri | reverse complement strand
CAGTACTGATAAAAGAGAAGCTTTTAAGTTATTTCATAAAATGCTTAATTTAATTAAGTATGAAGCAATTAAAAAAATAATGACTATTTTATAATAAGAATAAATTATAGTTATTTTTAATACTTAATCATAAAAATAATTTTGTAATTTAAATTAAACTTAAACATGTTCAAAAAAAAAGTTGTTGTGGGTATGTCTGGTGGAGTTGATTCTTCTGTTTCTTCTTGGTTATTAAAAGAACAAGGATACAAAGTTATTGGTTTATTTATGAAGAATTGGGAAGATAATGATTCAATAAATTGTACTTCACGTCAAGATTGGATTGATGCAGTTAGTGCCGCAGATATAATTGGAATAGATATTGAAATAGTTAATTTTTCATCAGAATATAAAAAACGTGTTTTTTCTAATTTTTTATATGAATATAAATCCGGTAGAACCCCAAATCCAGATATATTTTGTAACTCAGAAATAAAATTTAAAGTTTTCTTAGATTATGCAATACGTTATTTAGATGCTGATTTAATTGCAACTGGGCACTACGCTCAAATAAAAAAAAATAATAATGGTCAATTTCAATTATTAAAAGCATTTGATCTTAGCAAAGATCAAAGTTATTTTTTGTATCGTTTAAATCAAAATCAATTAGCACATACTTTATTTCCATTAGGAAAAATTAAAAAAAGTCATGTAAGAAAAATAGCTATAAATTTAAAATTATCTAATGCAATGAAAAAAGATTCTTTTGGAATTTGTTTTATTGGTGAAAAATTTTTTAGAAATTGGTTAAGTAGATATATAAATTATCAACCAGGCCCAA
>NW_007400566.1:0-820 GCF_000475195.1 Diaphorina citri | reverse complement strand
TCTATGTATGTCACTCACTTGTCCACATAAATTTTCCACGAAATCTGATTGATCTTCTTTTATGAAACATACAACTTCATATACTTCTCTATCCCTTCATTCTGCACTTCAATAATTCCCACAACTTCATATACTTCTCTATCCCTTCATTCTGCACTCCAATAATTCCCACAACTTCATATACTTCTCTATCCCTTCATTCAGCACTTCAATAATTCCCACAACTTCATATACTTCTCTATCCCTTCATTCTGCACTTTTATGAAACTTTTTTTTTCGACCCAGTTATGGACGGATTTTTACAACTTTCTTGGACTGTTTGATTGTTTTTATAAATTTGTAGCACATGTTTAGCATAGAGGTAGGTATCTAGTTATTGAAGAAACTAACTCTACTTTTGTTATGTATTTTCGTAGGAAAATTGTCACATGAACGGAATAATTAGGTTAAAATGATTCTGTTCACCATGCAAACTTTTTATTCTACGAGAAAAAATATCCACATTTTTTTACTTTATATTTTTTCCATTACTGAATGAATGCACCAAGGGGAACAGTATATTTCATTCTCACAAAAATGATACTAATTTCTCTCATAAAAAAGCCTGGGGACTTTGTGTGGAGTCTATATAAAAGGTACTTGTAACGAATTTCGTGTGTGACACGAGAGTTCACAGGGAATAAATTAGGTAGATTCCCTTAATTGTTGAATCACTCCCGTAGATTAGTGGAAAAATTGCTCTCCCTTTCACAACCTGATAAACTGTCTACGGAGCTAGGGACTTAGTTTACGAGGCGACGTAGGTACCTACTCTGGACTT
>NW_007400565.1:0-820 GCF_000475195.1 Diaphorina citri | reverse complement strand
AAAAAATGTAGGTAGGTAGGTATTTGCGCTAAAGAAAGCTACGATAACATATGGGGACGGTTTGTCCGATTTTCGTCTCTATCGGGTCTTCTGGGGTCCTACTATTCCTGCATTTGAACAAAATCGGTACCTACTTTTACGTAATACCTACTAAAATTTTGAACTTTTATAACAGTAGATAAGTACCTAGGTAGGTAGGTAGCTATTACAGTCTTTTTATTGTTCTATTTTTGCCTGCTCGTATAACGTAGGTAATGGCAGCGCGCTCTAGTCAATTTTCACAAGCACTCCCATTCAATTTTGTGCTAACGAGTGAAACAAGCATTCTCCAAATCCATTTTCCTCCCATTTTACAACCTACTACCTACTTTTCCTCCTCATCATACCTATTTACCTACATTTTCGGTACCTACCTACTACTTTTAGAACTAGAAATAAAAATGGCGGCTAGGTGGAGTGGTCAGCTCTGACATTTTTCTGTCTAATTTTCCATGTAAAAATATCTTTTTCAACCTTCATCCATTATTAAAAAGTTTTGTGCTGCAGTATGAAAAGTCACGAGTAGGTATTTTTGAAAGAAAGTGAAAGAAATGTTTCCTGGAAAACAGGACTTATCCTAACCACTGTGAATGTGAAAAGGTAGGATCGCATTTTATCTCTTGATTTTAAAGTGCCTACTTATTTTAAATGTACCTAGGTATGCAATAGTTTTTACAGCATTCTTGTAGTATTGCACAAAGTATAATTGAAACGCCTTGATTTAAAAATTTTGAATCAACTTTTTCCGTTTTGATTTTTGTTTTGTTGATAACTTTTTTTT
>NW_007400564.1:0-820 GCF_000475195.1 Diaphorina citri | reverse complement strand
CTATTTTTTTTTTTTTCTTTTTCTGCTACTTTTTCTCTTTCTACTTCCTTGCCCTGCTTCCCTTTCTCTACTATATAATCCTAGTCCTACACTTCAAATGTGATCCACTTCCTTTTACTCTCTCCCCTCTTCTTCTCCTCTTCGTTCTCCTCTTTTTACACCCTCTCATAATCCTTTTCCCCTCCTTCCACCTCCTCTTATCCTCTCTCCTTTTCTTTCTCTTTTTCTTCTTCTTCTTCCACCTCCTTTTTTAACACCTTCTCTCATAATCCTTTCCTCCTCCATCTTCTTCTTCTTCTTCTTCTTCTTCTTCTTCTTCTTCTTCGTCTTCCTTCTCTTATTTCAACACCTTCTCATCCCCCTCCTCTTCCTCTTACTCCTCCTCCTCCTCTTCCTCTTCCTCCTCCTCCTCTTCCATTTCTACTCTCTCTTTTGCACTTCACATTTCCCTACTTCACAAGTATTCACACTCCACAACCTACTACCTGCACACTGCACATCATGATATTTCCATCTCACTACTTTTAGGTCTAGTATCTACCTACTTTTCATCTATAATACCTATGTATGTCACTTAAACTATGCTATACTCTACTTCACCAAACATGTCAAATTCAGGTAAATGCATCTTGGAAGAGAGGAAGAAGAAGAATATTTTCAAAGGGAAAACATCTCAATGGATTGTTAACCTTGAGAAAACAGGGTTTTTCCCTGGATTACCTAGATAAGTAGTCATATTATGGGAGGGAAGGGATTGAAGCAGAATAACTTATCAAAGAAGACGAAGAAGTAGAAGAAGAATAAAGGGTATTTCGCCTAA
>NW_007400563.1:0-821 GCF_000475195.1 Diaphorina citri | reverse complement strand
ATTTAAATCAGAACACTTAAAAGGGTACCCGGACATATTCTCAAGCAATTTATCAAAAATGAGCACAATAATCACTCACTAGAGGACGAAAAACAAGATTTTCCAGGATAGCAGAATTACTGAAAGGTCTTGAACGAAGAAAGGCCATAAAAATGAAACTTGATGAACATTTTGGCCAACAAAAAGTAGCACATATGATTGAAAACAATATTTGGGATGTCCCCTAGTACTATCATCCGTATTGAACAGGTAGAAGCGAACGAAGTGTCCAAGTAATTTTGTGGGTGAGTATTAGGTACCATGTAAAAGAGAAGATAAGTATAAGTACATTACTGTAGGTAGGTACCTATACCTAACGGGAACACCAAGCCATTTTAAGATCCGTCCTTGAACGTTTTAGATGAAAAGCATTCAAGATATGTGAAACTAACAGACAAGCCTCTCAATTCAAAAGCAAATCTCGAAGACATTTCCCACATTAAACTTGAAATTGAAAACAAGAAGCAAGACATCAGCAACATTGTCAGAAACTACAAAATGCAAATTCAATCCAAACAAGGAATTGACAAGGATAAAACACATCCCGCTAGAAATGGGAACAAAGATGAATCACCCCACACGCCTGTTAGAACTCCAAGGCAAGGGCAAACTGAAAAAGCACAGAATTTGAATAGAAATGTAAATACAATGTGGAAGTCTTCGGCAGACACATGTGAAGTTGTTGGACCTAGTAGGGCTGGAAATAATCAGAACGCTTATAATGTATTATCAGTAGTCAACTATGAACAAACTGGTGGTGGAGATGTTAGCAAAGTCAATAT
>NW_007400562.1:0-821 GCF_000475195.1 Diaphorina citri | reverse complement strand
TACTAGGTATAGTTGCACACAATCGACATTTGACTTTTCTGCCACGGGATATGTTATGTTGAAAAGTTCAATACAAACTTTTCATCTCCACTACATTCAATTTTCGTATACACATTATTTTATTGTCAATGTTCAATGAAAACTTTCATATGCAAGCACACAAAGAAGTTCTTTTTGCGCGTTAGAAACAGAATCGGTTCAATCAGTGTCGGACTTTGAAAAATGGAGAAAAGGGAAACTTAAATCTAGGCTAGAGTACCCAAGTAGTGGCGAGTTGGACTAACTATTACTAGGATTGAATAGAGGAGCTTTGTAAACTGTGTACGTGAAAGTGACATCTCCACTAATATTTGTTTTGTTGCGCATTGCATACTCACTCTAGTTACACGGCGCTCATAAAAATTGTATTTTTATTCTCATGAAACGTTTGGAAGAACAGAACTTTCGGAATATTATGATCCTATTCTGAGTGAGTAGCTTTTGTCAGGGAAAGTGGGTATAGTTCTTAAAGTACCTTTAACCGGTATATATGTAGGTAGTAGGTACCTATCGTTCTCCACTCCTCTTCAATTTGTAATAAATATCGTAATTTACTCAATATAAAATGCCGGGAAAGCGAAGAGGAGATTATATTGAACATTATGGACCTAGGGTTCAGGAAGTCAGGAAGGCCCTAGTATGTAATATTAGGGGCTCTATACTCGTAGGTATATCTACCTTACCCATACCCTATCTACACCAAGGGCGTATTACATAATATGTACATAAACCCAACCCATACCCACGGTACAATTTAGGAATTTTCAAATTAAATTTAGATC
>NW_007400561.1:0-821 GCF_000475195.1 Diaphorina citri | reverse complement strand
TTGACGCCGCCGGGAATCGAACCCGGGTCTCCCGTGTGCAAGGCGAGCGCAGTGACCACTACGCCATGGGAGCTGATAACTGACTGATAATGACTGATGCATTTAATTTTAGCTTCGAGAGTCGCGCGCCTAGCGTATAAGCGCAATGTTGAAGGATTGACTTTATCCTAAACAGATAAGATTCGTTCTCAGAACGGCTTTCTCCTACCGTGTCTTTCTTTGCTCTTTCATTTTGGGACCTCTCAACTAGTATGCGCCTGAGAGTTATGTCCCTGATGAGTTCTAATAAGAACGAAACTCATCCTAGATTACTCGAAGGAAAAAAAAAAAAAAAAATCGTGGAGATCTTAACCAGCACTAATTCTGACTACAAGAGAATTCGGATTTTTTGAGGAAACTACGAATCCCTCATATCCGCCCCTGGTGCTGACTCAAATGCAAAGTCACGTCTCGGAGAGAAATTTATTGTCGGGCCCGAGGAAATATTAATAGGTTCAATATTATATTAGACGGAAGCCCAGCGGCTTTTCGGCCTTATAAACGTCAGTCAGCAAGCCAGAACCCTGATAGAACACTCAGGTTAAGCTACGTTCAGCGGTGTTCGCGATTGCTTGGGTGACTCAGTAATTATTGTCGGGCCCTAGGGAATATTATTAGGTTCAATATTATATTAGACGGAAGCCCAGCGGCTTTTCGGCCTTATAAACGTCAGTCAACAAGCCAGAACCCTGATAGAACACTCAGGTTAAGCTACGTTCAGTGGTGTTCGCGATTGGTTGGGTGACTCAGTAATTATTGTCGGGCCCTAGTTGTGTAATCTC
>NW_007400560.1:0-821 GCF_000475195.1 Diaphorina citri | reverse complement strand
GTTTATACGCTTTTCCCAGAATGAAATTCCATGACGTTTCCAGAAAATTTAGATGAGTTTTCCAGAAAATTAGGGGGCGCAGGTACTTAAAAAATCAGTAAGAATACCCCTTCATTTAAATGAAATATGCAATATGCAGAACGTCAAGGAATATGAGCGGGAATGGGAATGGGCCGCAGGCCGTTTTTCTTGATATATTTAATTTGAACATTTTTAATTTTTGACTGGGTGGCAAATTCCATGACTTTTCCAGGTTTTCTTTAAATTGTCACCATTTTCCATGACTTTTTGGCCGATTTTCAGATTTTGTCTGAGAAGTATGCTGTGTCATTTTTGGCAACCCAAACTTTGGGCAGTCGGTCAGTAAATTTCATTGAATGTTTCTTCTCTCTTGCGCAGGACATTGAGGATTTCATCTCGTCATCCGGTGAGGCCGGCGTTATCTATTTCGCCATGGGGTCCACCATTAGCACGGAGAATCTAGGTCCGGTCCGTATAGAAACACTATGCAAGCTATTCGGATCACTGGAGCAACGAGTTCTGTGGAAATTCGACAGTCCAGAGCTAGAGAAGAGCAGTAAGCTGCCGCCCAATGTTAAACTCAGCAAGTGGTTCCCGCAGAACGATATTCTAGGTGAGTGCCATGAGTTGGGATAGATACGATTCGACTTAATTTCCCAAGGAATTAGATTCTCAGTAAGCCCAATTTTTCAAAATATTTATTTTTTTCTCTCTTCAAAATATTTTTTCCCTAAAAATTTGGTACCTACTTCAATTCTTCAAAAGTCAATGTTGCCGAACCCTTATTTCGTAAACGGAAT
>NW_007400559.1:0-821 GCF_000475195.1 Diaphorina citri | reverse complement strand
CGGGTCCAAAATGTGTTCCCCATAAAATGTCAAATAAGACCTTGGTTAGACTGCGGGGGTAAAGGGACTTTTCAGTCCTATCCCAGCAGAATAAACAAGGTACCTATATTCTATTCTATTCTATTCAACCTAATTATTTTTATTTTCCTTATCCTATAGGAAGGAAAGGGTCAGTTTTTAGTGCCAAAACACTAGTTACAATAGAAGAACACCCAAATAAGCATCATTCAATAGGATAAGGAAAGTCGTGTGATGTTCACACCAGATTTTTTTACTTTTTGGTTGGTGTGTCCAAATTATTTACGTGATGTTTTCCTGATTTCAGACGCAGAATGTACTCCAGGCCAGTTTTCCTGTGGGATGGGCAAATGCATCCCGGAGAGCTGGAAATGTGATGGTTTCGTAGACTGTCTGGAAGATGGAAGTGACGAACCTAATACGTGCAGTAAGTTTTTATTTATAAGGATTGATATTGATTCCTAAGGAATTTAAGGATTCCTATTGGGTCCTTGAATATTGGGCCCGATGGGGCTCCAGGGTTCTATAAGGGCCCCTTTTGAGAAATTCTTTGCTTTGGCCTAGATGGGGCCAATGAAGGCTCCTCAAGGACGTTTATTTCTAAGTGAGTCCTTCAGTTCACGGAAGCACTAATATGTATTTTTAATCCCAAAGATCACTTATATCTTAAGTTCTAATTATTGAAGAATGTAAAATTTGACGGAATTGTACTGCGAAATTTTTGTGTCTTATCTCTTTCTCCTATCAGAGGAAAAACTCATGTCAATAGTTCAAAATCATGAAAAGATAAATAATTTATTAAT
>NW_007400558.1:0-821 GCF_000475195.1 Diaphorina citri | reverse complement strand
AATTTCAAATTGTAGTGAACCAAGTCTATTTTTAAATTCGGAAGGTTTATTATTTTTAGAATCCTTGAATGCAATTTCGTTTGAATTCCAAGTGACTTACACCTAGGTATGAAAAATGTTTTTATTTTGTGACCCATCCTATTTTTCGATCTTGCACGACATGTGAAATTATTTCGAACAGCTCTCTTTTAAATATCAAAACTATTTTTAATTTATTCAGTGGAAAAAATGGAGTTCCAAACGTTTAGTTTCGTTTGATCAATTCTTGTTGGAGTCAGGCATTGTTTTTTGACTGTGGGGAGGGTTGCTTATTGCAGCACAAAGCAGCTCTGATTAGTTTTCTTTCTTTTATCAAATAAGTAATGGCTACATAGAATCAAAATCGGAAACAGGCTTGACAGTGGGGAGGGTTGCTTATTGCAGCACAAAGCAGCTCTGATTAGTTTTCTTTCTTTTATCAAATAAGTAATGGCTACATAGAATCAAAATAAGAAATAGGCTTGACATCTGGACAGAGAAACCAAAGTAAGTACTTAACCACCTATGTGATGCTATTAGTTAGTTGTATTTTCAAGCATACCTATCTTCCAAATGAATGCTCACCTGGGTTTTAAAATCAGGTCCAGAGTCCAGACACTGCAATCATCTGACCAGTGGCCTGTCCGTGAAAACAACTTTGCATTTCACACTTTGCAATATTTTGACATCTCAGTCACTAGTACTTACCTTACTTTCTGTGACTGTTTAGGTAATGGTCATGTAATGTTAATGGAGCAGTTGCAAATGGGTAAAAATTATTAATAAATGGTTGATTCCTATGT
>NW_007400557.1:0-821 GCF_000475195.1 Diaphorina citri | reverse complement strand
ATTATGTTCGCGGATTTCGCGATTATGTTCGCGGATTTCGCGATTATGTTCGCGGATTGGGCGATTTTGTTCGCGGATTTTGCGATTATGTTCGCGGATTTGGCGATTATGGTCGCGGATTTGGCGATTTTGTTCTCGGATTTTTCGATTATGTTCGCGGATTCGCGTCCCGAATCGACATTTTGGATATTTGGCAAGCCTAGTTATAAATAGATAATATGTACCTAGATACTATAGTTATTTAGTAAGGGAAATCTTCACCACTCACGGTTATAGGTACGTTATAAGGTTTATTAGTAGGTAAATACGTTAAAAAAAGGTTCAACTTCAACTCTTCAACGTACATTGTACTTACGACTGGTCGTGCGTAGACCGTAGATCGAAATTAATCGGAAACAGAACAGAATCTCAATCTCAAACCGAAACAGATAAGGTTCTTCCCAGAACGGCTGGCTTTCTCCTATCCTGTCCTCCTTCTCTTTTCGCTTTCGGGACTTCTCTCTTCCCTTAGCAGTTACACTTCCCTTATCAAACCTCTTAAATGAAAGAAGTGAAGAATAAGAAAAAAAAATGAAACAGTTGAAACACTACCACGGAAGAACAAAACACGAGAAACAATAGCAGAATATACCGTCCGAGAAAGTAATCACATGAGAAACGTCATGAGAAAGATTCAGTCTTGAGGTCGAAGGTTTTCTAGTCAGAGGTCACTGAAGAAAGATCCTCTGGGAAAACTAAGAGAAATATGATGAAGGATGCTGCAATGCAGACGTAACTCTAATCCTGGGCCTTTGTCTACGCAACCTGTTTTTGAACATCTC
>NW_007400556.1:0-821 GCF_000475195.1 Diaphorina citri | reverse complement strand
TTTTTCTCCTGTACTGTAGGCTAGACTTCGAAAATTTGGAGCCCCCCCCGGCAAAATCCTGGATACGGCCCTGGATCTTACCACTGAGTCAACCTGTGAAGGGTTTCCTTTAAACGCCACCCATTTGAGTTTATGCATATGTAGGTAAATGGTTTAATAAAGTACACGTCCTATTTCCAAAAAAATAATGGCAATTAAAAAATTTGATCTACACAGACCAGCATTTCTTGAACTCTGAATAAACTGAAAACTCTCTGTTGTAAAATCGGGACAGCATTCCCAGCATACGGACAGCATTGAGCAGAAAAGAGCCATCCCCAAGGCAATTTCCCTTATGGATGGTTCTTTCCTGTTTACTATTCTATGCTTCAAATGTACCAACTTAAGAACCCAACTATTAATACGAGTAGGTTGGTACCTATGATACTAATGTTCCATGAATTATTAAATTAATTATTAAGAGAGAGAGAGAGAGACAGAGAGAGAGAGAGAGAAAGAGAGAGAGAGAGAAGGAGAATAGAACAGAGGGGGGGGCTGCAGCCCCCCAAGCCCCCCCCTATCGCCGCCTATGGAGTGAGAGAGAGAGAAGGAGAAAGAACAGACTTTGCTTTGAATGACTCCCTCCTCCTTTCCCATTCTCTCTCTCTCTCTCACTCTTGTGCAGTGAAAATGTAATTAGGAAAATTAATTACGTGGACATTTTGCATTAGTTACCTACCTTCTACTATTATTACCTAACCTAACTCTCTCTCTCTCCCCTCTCTATATTTCTCTTGCTCTTATGTGTTTTCCACACAATCGAAATACCTATCTCCCTCCCT
>NW_007400555.1:0-821 GCF_000475195.1 Diaphorina citri | reverse complement strand
CCTGTCTCTTTCTCTCCAAGTAATTTCTCTAATTATTCTGATGAATTAGTTTTCGTTTTTGTAGCTGTAAAAAAAAAAAGAAAAAAACCAGAGTTCTACTTTCTTTATTTTATTTTTCTTGGGAATTAGAGGGAGTTTGGCGTAACTTATTTTTCATAGTACATCTGTGTTATAGTATATCCTGGTGTACGTCTGTTATAGTGATTTCTCTAGTTACTAGCTAAATTCCCTTTGGGGGATGAGCTATTCATTTTTCCATCTTGATGGATGCCTCGGTATTCATTTTTCTCTGACGATTCGGGTGACATGGGTGAGATGCACATTGGAGAAACACGTTCCGTACCCGTCACTCGATCTCAGACGGTCTGACCTATAGATAGGTATGTAGGTCTGAAGCGTTTTCCGCCAGACGGTCTGGCGGGTGAGTGGTCGGCATAAGAGTTTTCGTGAAACTGAGAGAGGGATCTGTAACAACGAAGTTCTCATCGGCCCGAAATCGAAGAGATGAAGACATAATACTTAGTACAAAGCCGGTTCGTTCCGAGAACGTTCCGAGATGGAACCTTATCTGTTTAGGATAAAGTCCGTCCCGGGCAGGAATCAACCTCGCAACCTACCACTTACAAGGCTACTTTCCTTATCCTATACATATACTTTACATAGGCTTGCCAAATGGTCCCGGGCAGGAATCAACCTCGCAACCTACCACTTACAAGGCTACTTTCCTTATCCTATACATATAATCCGCGAACATTTTTTTTTTATCCAAAATGTCGATTCGGGACGCGAATCCGCGAACATAATTGCCAAATCCGCGAACA
>NW_007400554.1:0-821 GCF_000475195.1 Diaphorina citri | reverse complement strand
CTCTCTCTTTTAAAATGCAGAGGTAGCTCTAAGTTCAGAGGTTGGATTCCAGAATAGGTAAGGTGGATATCGCCTTACATGACTTTGTTTCACTGTCGGAAGAAGCACTCTGCAATATACCTTCCCCTTTTAAAGATTCTCTACCATTGCACATGTGACATGTTTGACAACAATGCCTATTTTTTTGCTGTCACATTGATCTGGACACACTATAGCCCAATGGCTCGGCATTTGCCGATTCCACTCACTCGGCATTCGCCGATCGGTATGATCTGTTTCCATTTAACAAACAAACCATAACACAGCCTGATGGTCACGATATTGTTGGTGAACAGGAGGTCATGGGTTCAATCCCAGCCAAGGTCTCAAATTTGTGAGGATACTGGGAAACGTCAGCAACCAAGTATTACTATCTTTGTATTACACCTTTTTTTACAATTAAGGGGGCGTGTCCGTTTTTCCTACAAACATCCTCCTACAAACTACAAAGGCTACTAATAAAAATTCTGGGCTATTCAAAGTTCAAGTCTTATTTTTATAGTACAACAACATTTTACTTGTACAATTTCTTAAGGGAAAAGCAGATATGTAAGAGATCAACTGGTATTAAAAAGTAAATTATATTATAATTATAAGTATTTTTAATTCTATTTCTTGTTGTATATTTCTCAACTTTTGTCATGTGACATTTAGGTAACAACTACAATAGGTACCTATCTACTTAAAAGACTTTTTTGTGAGAAGTTCGTATCACCTTTTGTAATTTGCGTAAGCTAGTTTTTTTTTTTTTTTTTTTTAAATTTTGATAACGAGACTTCAAA
>NW_007400553.1:0-821 GCF_000475195.1 Diaphorina citri | reverse complement strand
GTTCCTTTTCCCCTTTTCATGTCAAATAATAGAACAACAGGAAAAATAAAACACAAAGGGATACGAACTGAAGGCTAGGAGGGGTGTCAAATTTAGTTGTAGGCGAATTTTACACGGAATTTTTCACATGAAGCTATAGCCTAGCTGCCTGGCATTTTTAATGTTATTTATTTATTTTTATTTACAAGTTCCACTACCCCATCAGTAGGCTACTACTAACAATGATTTTGTTTACAACAGGAAAAATAAAACACAAAGGGATACGAACTGAAGGCTAGGAGGGGTGTCAAATTTAGTTGTAGGCGAATTTTACACGGAATTCTTCACATGAAGCTATAGCCTAGCTGCCTAGGCATTTTTAATATTATTTATTTATATTTACAAGTCCCACTGCCCCATCAGTAGGCTACTACTAACAATAATTTTGTTCAATATTCTGAAACAATGTTGAGCATAAAATTTCGGACCTCAGCTGGGACTGAACCCGAGCTTTCTTATTTACCAGACGAAGGCCTTGGCCAATTGAATGCTTGCATGAAATAAATTAACTTCTTCTTCTTCTTCTTCTTCTTCTTCTTCTTCTTCTTCTTCTTCTTCTTCAAACGTGAAATACCTGTGTAAGTGCGAATAGGTACATAAGTTGAAAAAAATATAGGTCGTACCAAATGGTATATAGGTAGACAGGAGGAACTAACGGTAGGTAATGTAGGTATAGGTAGCTTTAAGGTACTATATAAATATAACTAGATACTAGATACCTTAACTTTTATTTTTAATTCACTATTTATGCTGAATAATTGCTGACGCGAAAGTTACAGGCG
>NW_007400552.1:0-821 GCF_000475195.1 Diaphorina citri | reverse complement strand
AAGCCAGCCGTTCCGAGAACGAACATTATCCCATCAGGATAAAATCCGCTCCGGGCGGGAATCGAACCCACGGCCTAGCGCTTACAAGGCAGACGCACTACCAACTAAGCTAACTAGGCTGGTGTGAAGAGATTTGATTTCTGTTACTACTGCTACTGAGGTCTAGTTGTGCCGAATTCCGAGAAGGAGGACAGGATAGGAGAAAGCCTGCCGTTCCAAGAACGAACATCTGTTCAGGATAAAGTCTTCCTAGGGGGGGGAATCCAATGCGCGACCTACTTCAAGTTAAGCAGCGCGCAGACTGATCATACACTTCCAACACTTCAGACATTTCCGACAAATTCTGTATTTTGCTTCCTATGTAATGGTAGTCCGCACACCTATCCGTATCAGACATTTCCAACACTTCCGACATACTACCATTACTTAACATAGGAAGCAAAATACAAAATTTGTCGGAAATGTCTGAAGTGTTGGAAGTGTATGATCAGTCTACGCGCTGCATTAGGCGGAGCTTGGAGCTCCTAACTAAACTGAACGGAGCTCCAAACTCTATACTTCCTCGAGATGTCGCCACTGGTCACCTCCTATATTTGTTAGTACGTGTCCCAGGGCTGAGACTAGAGAGTGGGTGTCGCCTGAAAGCAGTCCAAAACACGCGACAATCAGTGATTGATTCATTGGCAGTATGGGGAAATCAATAAAATCCAAACAATAGTACAATAGTGTGACAATAATACTCGTATACCTATAGTTACACCATTTTTACTTTCTATTACTACAGTATAGCGGAGCTATACTAGTAATGAAAGTATTGCAAT
>NW_007400551.1:0-821 GCF_000475195.1 Diaphorina citri | reverse complement strand
ATTTTAAAGAATTAAACGTTATTTCTTAAGGAAGATATTATTTTTGTTCGTAAAAATTTCGTCGCCGATTTTGTAGGTACAGAAGGGAATTTTAAACTAAAAGAAATACACGTTATTTATTTCCTAAACACGGTAGGTATATTATATTTTCGTTCGTAAAAATTTCGCCGCCAAATATACGATATTACTCTACATCTATGAGTACACTTAGGTGATGTTTTGTTCGTAAAAATTCCGACGCTGATTGTGTAGGTACACGAGACTGAGTAGGTAGGTAGGTACTAGGTAGGTTTAACAAACAATGACTCCGTTAACACTGAGAGAGTACCTACTACCTAGACCTACGAATTAGAAGGAGGTACCTAATACCTATAATGATGACCTACACATAGTGTAGTGTACACACATTCGTCTAAGTGGGAAACCTGGATAACTGGGGAAAAAAATCGTGGCCCCTTCATGGCAACCTCTCTAAGTAGGACACTTGAACTGGGAAACCTGGATAAGTGGGAAAAAATTGTCGGTCCCTTGGATTCCCACTTAGACAGGTTCGACTGTTCTTATTATGCCTCTTCTCGCTCCTCTGATGAGGGACATACTAAGGGATGGGCATGCTACGATACAGACCACACAAGTCTAATATTGGATTTCACCATAGTGTAGTGTACACACATTGTTCCCGGACGCAAATGATGTGAGTCTAAGGAGGTACATATGTTTGACATGTGATAATGATAATGATAAAACAGGTGGGGAGGAGGAAGGAACATAACACATAAGGAAGGGAGGAAGGTAGGTATGTTTGATATGTGATAACAGGT
>NW_007400550.1:0-821 GCF_000475195.1 Diaphorina citri | reverse complement strand
CGTCAACTATGTGTGGACAGTGGACACAGCTTAAGGATTGTATCTATTTTCCTGCAATGTTGTGTTTATATTATGAAAAGGGGAAAAAGAGAGTGAGCAATCACGCAACACGGAGAAGAAGAGGAGAAGGAAAAGATGGAGGAGAGGGAGAGAAACAAGGAGGGAACCCTAGAGGCCCCACTGTCCGTCAACTATGTGTGGACAGTGGACACAGCTTAAGGATTGTATCTATTTTCCTGCAATGTTGTGTTTATATTATGAAAGGGGGAAAAAGAGAGTGAGCAATCACGCAACACGGAGAAGAAGAGGAGAAGGAAAATATGGAGGAGAGGGAGAGAAACAAGGAGGGAACCCTAGAGGCCCCCACTGTCAGAGAGAAAGAAGCTATAACCCAGATTTATACAAGGGTTAATATGACCATTGACCATATGAAGCATGGAACCTGATCGTAGTGTTAAGATCAGTATAGGCTCGTATGCAATGAATCAAACATCCTGTGTTGCAGTACATTAGGGTTTAGCCACTACCAATCTGCTGGCACTTAGACCAATGTGTTGCTGCTGGCTTCTAAACCAAAACAAAACCTCACAATGCGGTTCATCACTGTGGGAGCAAAAGTTATTACCTATGCCAAAACATCAGCAGTTCAATATTAATCGATCTATTCCAAACCCATGTATCCTCTGGGAAAACAATTGGTCGTACACATCTTACACCCATGAAGCTCGAGCCCCCTTGAGGTAGTACTAGGGTTGCCAGATCATTTTCAGCCCAAAACGGGACAAGCGACCTAAAACGTAAAAAAAACGGGATTTTGGATG
>NW_007400549.1:0-821 GCF_000475195.1 Diaphorina citri | reverse complement strand
AAAAAAAAAAAAAAAAAAAAAAAAAAAAAAAGAGAGAGAGACCAGATAGGTAAACAAACTTTCCCCGATTTTTAGTCCATCCTTCCTTTATTAAATTACAATAGTAATAATAAAAGGTTGTATTCGCGGACTGTTGTATTCGCTTCGGTGTGTGTGTGTGTCTGTCTGTCCCCATAGAAGGACTTATCCAAACCTGGTCGAAATATAATTAAAGATCTTTTTACCAGGAACACGAAAGTGGTGGTGCAAATTTTGTCCAGAGAACCAAAAAGCCAAGAAACCAGAAAAAATGGTTTTGGGGGTTTTTTTTCACATTTTCTCACACAAATGAGCTCTGATCTTGAAATTTGTCGTGACAACCTATGAACTCAAAGCGAGAATGTTTAAGCTACGCCGAGCAAGGCCAATAAATGGATGGGTGAGTTAAACATTATACTGGTAGTTATTAGGAAACATTGAGAGGAATAAAGGAAGAACGGGCTCTAGTCTTGATTTTAAATAATTACATGAAAGATGAAAGTATGTAGGTACATATATTATATAGTAAAAGGGATCGCGAAGCGCGACCCTACGCTCAACACCGCGAAGCCCCGGGAGCGCGCAGCGCGACCTTATATGCAACCTCCCGAGCACGCAGTGCGAGTAATAATAATAAACTGAATATTAAACAAAATAGGTAGGAAGGTAGGTACATAGGTACTGATTTTCTTTAACCACGATCGAGTAAACTACGGGTTAAAAAATTCCCGGAGGGACGGACCCAGCTTGTTATTCCCCGTCCCCGTTTTTTTCCCACCACGTTTAAAAAAAAATCCCTAATG
>NW_007400548.1:0-821 GCF_000475195.1 Diaphorina citri | reverse complement strand
AAAAAAAAAAAAAAAACATCATGCCATTACCGCTGACTGCATGGGGGACAAATGTTCCACTGAGAGGGACAGACGACAGACTGAGGGAGGGAATCTTCCAATGTGAAAACATGTTCATACTGTGCGCATGCGTAAACACATCCCAATCTTCCGCGTTGCCAGAGCACAAATGTGGACTCACCTTATCAGTTTATCACTTAAATGGTTTACAATAAATAATTATTCAACTCCATTTTCGGTTTCATTACTCACCGCCTAACCAGTGTTTTCCGTCGATGAAGTAAGCTTTTCTTAAGGTTAGCGATTTTAAGGTTAACGTTTTAAGGCTACGAACTTTCAATTAGATCTTTACTCGGTTAAGTTAATTTATAAGTTTCAACGTGTTACCTCAGTGTGAAAGCCGCCTAAGAACCCGCAGGAAATCCAAGTACCTACCTGTTTCTCAAATTGAACATTTCAGCAGGCCAGGCCCCAGACTTCAAAAGGCGAGTTGGTCCGAGAAAACTTCAAGAATCAAAGCACTTTGAAAGTTCGAGAATTCGAGATACTCCAAGATTGAAGGGAATTGGAGAGCTTTTAGAATAGATTTGAATAGAATATACCTTGTTTATCCTGCTCGAATGAGACTAAAAAGTCCCTTTACCCCAGCAGTCTAAACAAGGTCTCGTGTATTTTATGGGTTTAACATGGTACAATACATGCTTTTGCTTTGCTTTGAGGACCTTTGCTTTGAGGAC
Organism: Diaphorina citri; assembly: GCF_000475195.1. NCBI lineage: Eukaryota > Metazoa > Arthropoda > Insecta > Hemiptera > Psyllidae > Diaphorina > Diaphorina citri. The sequence goes on along the minus strand of NW_007400548.1, from coordinate 84 downwards.
CAGCTTTTAGTTATTATTTCTCAAGGATTTCCAGATTACAGGATGCATACTCCAAAATTCTTTTAATTTTGAAGCTTGAGGTGC
>NW_007400547.1:0-821 GCF_000475195.1 Diaphorina citri | reverse complement strand
ATGAAATGTTGTTTTGTAAATTTGTTGTGTTATACTCTTGCATAATAATGGCTCTCTATTATTCTTCTTTTCCTTCTCCTATTAAATTTCTTCTTTACCATTTAGGTATGACACAGATAAAAATTGGGAAGACTTGCTTGTTTAAAATGACATTTTTATTTAGAACAACAAAATTCGACGATTTAAAAAAAAAAATAATAATTTATGGTTTGTAGATATCTTTAAGGGGTTTGATAAAGGGGTTTAAGGGGTTTGATAGAGGGATCTGTAACAACTGAGTTTCTGTAGTATTATCGTCCCGCAATCGACACGATAGGAGAAATCCAGCCGTTCCGACTTCCGACATCGAACTTTTTTTTTTTCGTCAGAAGATTTAAACAATATTTGAAATCTATTATATTCCGAATAATCCGAATTCTATTCTACGAATTATATTCAATTTCGATCAAGTTCTCTATTCTATCAATTTGTTCTAGGTAGGTTTACCTATAATATATAGCGCGGTCAAACTTTCTTGACTTGGCGGGGCGGAGCGCTACCGCGCTCCTTAATGTAGGTAAGGTCAACTTTTAGGTAGGTAGTCTAGGTAGGTATCTATTTCCCGAGGGCTTGTCGACAGCACCTTTTTTTTACATTGAAAAAAAAAGAAGGAAAACCAAAGGAGGAAAAAAAATCATCTTTTCTTCTTTTTATTCCTCCCTCTCTCCTTCTCTCTCTCTCTCCTCTCTCTCTCTCCCTCTCTTTCCCTCTCTCTCTCTCTCTCCTTCTCTCTCTCTCTCTCTCTCATTTTTCTTTCTTCTGACTTTTTTTACGTTTTTTTT
>NW_007400546.1:0-821 GCF_000475195.1 Diaphorina citri | reverse complement strand
TACTCTGATGCCCTCGGAAAAATTGATTGTTTCATAGCTATTTCAATGTTACGAAAATGTTACACGAGTTTAAGTGTGGTCTGTGTCGTAGTAACATCGGTGTTTGTTTTCTCGATCCATCCATGTCTCCCTCTCTCTCGTCAGGATTACCTACCTTAGGTGGTAACGCGCTTGCCTTGTAAGCGCTAGTTCGGGGGTTGGATTCCCGTCTGGGCCAAAATTTATACTACACAAATAACTATTAAATATTTAATTATTTAGTCTTGAAATCTTTTTTGTCACCCCCAGGCCGCAATGTGTCAGCTTCACATCGCTGCTCTCATGGCGCAATATCTCAAACTGAAAGGAGTGCAGTCATGGGGTGCTGAAGCATTCGATAAGATCTCTTCCAATATACCTCGAGATGAAACCGGACTCAAATTAGACTCTGGTAAGTTTCCAGTTAGCACTCCTAATAAATTAGAAGTTAGATTTAACCTCCTAATAAATTAGAACTTACGAGTAGATATGACTTGAATGTCTGGTTGGGGGACTTTAAACAGGGAGTATAGTATACCAGCCGGAATTTCCCTTGCTAAAGAAATAACAAAGGTTGAGTGCGAAGGGCATCCACTCGTGAAATTTTTGTTGCCAAAACCAAATGTCAGCCCAAAGCAATCACTCTAGTTGAGGCTGATTGAGAAGCTGACGAAAAACGCCGACCCCGTCTGTACACGGGAAAAGGCGAAGAAAAAGAAGAAAATATAACCTCATCAGTGTATGCTGGCAGTATAAACAAGGTATATTCCATTCTACTATTACATATCTTTGATTTCAGGTGT
>NW_007400545.1:0-821 GCF_000475195.1 Diaphorina citri | reverse complement strand
GAGCAGGAAGTTGGTTGGCTGGTTGTCAATTTGCCAAAAATTAATGTAAGTACATAAATTTTGTCGAACAAGTTCATTATTTTGATAAAACTATACATAATTATGTGAACATTTATTATGATTTTAGTAAAACTAAATAAAATTGATAAGGAGAATCGCGTTCTACTGGATTCCCGACTCTTTTGGACCCAATTGGGTCTTTGGAGACTTAGGGGGCCTCATTCAGGCCCAATTTTTCATAATTCTACAGTGCAGTGGACTACCAGTGTTCCATTGTCTGGCTAGGGGACGTTAAACAGAGAGAAGACTAGCGTCTGGCTGTGGCTGTGGGGGACCCAATTGGGTCTTTGGAGACTTAGGGGGCCTCATTCAGGCCCAATTTTTCATAATTCTACAGTGCAGTGGACTACCAGTGTTCCACAGTAAATTCTTATCGTAATCTGTGATAGATTTGTGAATCCTTGATGGAATAATGATAAGAGAGAGATTTGTAAAGGGCAAAGAAGATTACAAAAGATTCAGAACTAGGTATTTGTGTTAAGGCTCATCAGAATGGATGTTGATAAACAGAGTGTTATAGAAGGGACCAAGGACCAGGGCCGGATTCGATTACCCATAAGGCAGAATGGCAGACTGCCACGGGCCCCGCGCTTTGAGGAATTACACTAGATATTATGGGTTTTTTCTATATAAAAAAAACTCGAAATCCGTAGGTAATGATTGATACAAATGAATTAGGTACATAGGTATAGAAGTGTTTTCTAGTAGGGAGGGGGGTAGGTCCTGGGGGCCCCGCGCCTTTGAAACTGCCCCGGGCCCCG
>NW_007400544.1:0-821 GCF_000475195.1 Diaphorina citri | reverse complement strand
AATGATGTCATACGACTCATGCAAGTCATCATTTTCCTGTGCTTCCTTGCTGTTTTCTATTCTTTGTTTGGGTTCTTCCTTGATTTATTTGGTCCTAAACAGAAACTGTTCAAAATATTGAGGAGGAATGCAGTACCTAGTATTTTGTGTGTGCTTACAATCATGTGTATAGTAGCAGTTAGTTACATGGTAACAGAAGCAATGCAAGCCAATGCAATCCCTGAGGATTCAAGTCCAAAGCATTATATTCTACAAGTAACCTATGATAATGGTTACTACTTGATCACTATTGCCGGAGCATTTGCCATTGTTACAACAGCATGTAATCTATTGCAACCTCAGTCTAGTATGGAAACTGATCTCCATCAACGTTTGGTAGAACATTGGGATGGTTTAGAAACATTTAGTGTGAATATGAACTCCATGCCTAATGTTCATTGTCCCACCACATCTTCCCCTCCCCATACTACTATAACAACCTCTCAACCACCTCCCCCTTACTCTCCTTAATCCAATAATGGCATATTTTACTAACCTTAAAAGTAGTCATATTTTCCCTGTACATTCCCTAATATTTATTTCCTATTTATCAAATACAAAATTTGCAGATTTTTGAATAGGACATCAGGGAAGAATGTTTAGGAAGTTTCATTAGGTTATTATCTTAAAAATCTATCTCTTTCCTGATATAATCTACCTACAAATATCTATTGATTTGGAGTAGGTACATGTTCAAAATTACATAATTATTTTGAACATGAACCCAGTTGTTTTTATATTGCTATTAGCTGATTATGATTCAATAAAGTAGGTGGGTTAGT
>NW_007400543.1:0-821 GCF_000475195.1 Diaphorina citri | reverse complement strand
TTTGTTCATGCTGAAGGAGAAATAAAAAAGGAAGCAATTATTTCCTAAATACTCGAGCAAGCTTGAGTCTGAACAATCCACATCGTTAAGTCAGCACAAGATCTGTAGGTTTCTGCTAGGAAGAGCATTCAGCGCAGATTATATTTTTTTGCATCAGAATGTCTCTTTTTTTATTCATCCTTTTGAAGACGATGTTGCACAGACGGAGAAAAACTAGACGAGGTCGGGTCAGGTCAGGAGAAAGAGGAAGAAGAGTACAAAGAGAAAATGATGACAAAAAGGAAGAGAGCTGGTTAAAACCTGGAAATCACTTGGTTCGTTCAATGTATGTTTTGCCCCACTGTCACGTCATGAGTATTGGTGAAAAATGCCTACACCTTACCTATTACCTAAGCCTTTGTGGACGTCTCTCGTAGGCTAAAAACAGAGTGGAGCGGAGAGTTGGCTCTAGTGGAGCGGAGAGTTGGCTCTCAGGCCTCTCAGGGCCATACGTTTTGAAGTTGTCCCTTCCCTCTAATACCTGCTCGATACTCTATGGCCTATGCCCTATATTGCCCTAAGGCCCTATAACTGCATTATTCTCTCCTCTCCAGTCTGTTGGTCTGTGTTGCAGCTTGTTATTCATCAGTCTGACGGTTTATGAGGGTAAGAGATAATTTACCAATCATTTATTACCTAATTATTAATTGAGTTTACAATTTAATTTCACAAAAAGCTACATAAACTGAACCCCTCCTTAGTCGCCACAATTGATGATTCTCATGAAAAATATAACTGTCCAAATGTATTTTTTTCGTAAAGATCGTCAAAAATAATAAATA
>NW_007400542.1:0-821 GCF_000475195.1 Diaphorina citri | reverse complement strand
CCATCAACATCTTAAATGAACATATCAACATCAGCAGAGATAAAGATCCCAACTAGAAACAACAATAGAAACAACAAGCAATTTAACCATACGAAAATCAAAATACAAGCAATGATGAGATGATAGTCCAAAAGTCTTTGTTGCGGCTATTAAAAATTTATTTCGGGCTATCTATTTAACAGACGCCTATTGTTTAAAGATAATAAGATACAGTCATGTGAGCGATATGTACTTTATGCTATTACAAGTACGGCTATTATACTATAAGTACCTAATTACAAGTGAAAAGTATCGCCTAAAGTACAAGTATAACTAATGGTACTTTGCCACTAATAGCAAGCAAAGATTTGATTCGGACATGTGAGAGTAAGGCAGTTTAAACAAACGGGTTGGGTCGTTAGATACCTTACATGTAGGATTGTTAGATGAAGGTGATAATAATAATAATTTTAGTTCATCCCTAAAGGAAATTTAGCTGAAAGATAAAATTTTTAATAAAATTTCGATTCAACTTTCAAAACTTGACAAATTAGGTTCAACTGTTGATAGTAAAAATTATATTGATAGATTCTGACGTAACTAATAATAAAAATTATGTTAACTGAATATTCAGAATTTGGAAAAGGCTGTTCAAATTCATATTACTTGACATCTACTAAAAGCTTTAAGTTATTCGAGAGAAATATTGAACAATATCAGATATGCTGGGCACTTGTAGGTACTCAGTTTTAAACGCATTCTAAATATCATGTTCAAAACACACAAAGTGCCAGGGACCTTCAAACAAAGCATCAGGTATATTTAGTATCCCATGTGGCGGC
>NW_007400541.1:0-821 GCF_000475195.1 Diaphorina citri | reverse complement strand
GAAAGGGAATAGAGAGAATCATACACCCCGGGTCATTGGCCCGTTTCGTTTGACCTCTTTGCACTATTTCCTAACTTTCTCCCCCCTTCTTTCCTCTTCTTTCATACATGTATATTTACGCTAATATGTACTTATTTAGTCTTCCCTTCACCCTCTAATTTCACATCTATTTACTCTAATATTGTGGATCGTGGACATAATGTTTTGCAGTTTCCGGTATTTGATCCCCAGTTTACTCGGAAAACTCTGTCAATTCTTAACGCTCCATGCACAAAAAGCCTACTCCGAGGCTTAGGTTTGGGGGCGAACAGCCCTAAAGGATGGGTTAAGCTAATACGAATCTACGAACGCCCATCTGATGAAGGACATACTATGGGATGACGCTTCGACACAGACCACATGAGTAGCAGTTGTTTCATTGCTACGAAATAAAAGCGGCGGTAAAAGACTCATCCTTTTTACTTTCCATTACCCATTCTTAATCTAAATGGGACTACTTTGGCCCATACTGACATACATTGTGAATATTGTTTTACTATAGCTCGTTTCTACTTTACGTTATGATGATATGCCATGTTGAAGACACATTAAGGCAAGTTATGTCCTATATATGAAGCCAACATACTACGAGACACCTATGTGTACACATGTCTATACAGGGTGTATACAAAGTCCTCATATGCACCTACCTACTTTACGTTATGATGATATGCCATGTTGAAGATACATTAAGGCATGTTATGTCCAGAGATGTGCGAACCGCAAAATGCAAAATGGAAAATGCAAAATGCAAAATGTAAAATGTACATTTACATTTTACA
>NW_007400540.1:0-821 GCF_000475195.1 Diaphorina citri | reverse complement strand
AATGTGTGTAATCATAAAATTGTTCTAGATATTATGACTTATGACTGATACGATTTTAAGCAATATTGATAACATGAAGGTTATTAGTCAAGTTTTGGCATTTAAATTATTAACAATATCCTGAAAAAAACTTTCGCCACCATGGATAAACCGAAAGAAAAAGACAAGACTAAAAAAGACATTCCACAAGTCAGCCCGAGGACGACTAGTAAGGTTCCTGATCCTGCAGAACCTTCCAAGGATGGCACCCGTCATGTCGTGTACTCTTCAAGTTCTCAGACATCATCTCAAACTCCTGGAAGTACCTCAAGGATTTCAATTTCCAGAGAATCATTCTTTCAATCCCCCAGCGACACGTCTACCCCTAAATCTTCTAAAGAGACTATTCGAACAACCAGGACCATTGTGACTAGAACTTCCACCAGTTCAGTCAAGGATTTGACTTCTCCTACCACGTCAGTACGGGAGACAGTCTACTCTTCAAAGAGTTCTCCCAGAGATACTTTTTACTCTACGAAACCATCTGAACTGACCACTGAATCTAAGACTTCATTTGAGAGTAGATATTCTTCTAAGAGCTCTTCAAAAGACTCGTTATATTCATCTAGAACGTCTCTCTCAGAGACATCATCAATCCGTCCGAAGACTTCTTTCATAGAAGCTACATATTCCTCTAGAAGTCCTTCAGGTCGAACACCCTTGACACAAAGTTCTACTGGTACTAAGACTTCTGAAGAAAAGACTGTACGCTCCTCTACTGTTACTCCTCGAGAGACGTCAAAGACTTTGTCCCCGACGCTTAGCACCTCTAAGACACTATC
>NW_007400539.1:0-821 GCF_000475195.1 Diaphorina citri | reverse complement strand
TGAAAACGCGGACTTTGGTGCGATTTTGATTTCTTCTACACACCATTTCTCTAATGTGTCATGCATGATTGGCGCAACTTGGTTCAGTGGTGGAGCGCTTTGATCGCAAGTTTATTTCTTACAGTACGAGTAAGTACTTGAAGAGGCAACTCTAACAGAGGAGGTCCCGAAATCGATGAAATTAGAAAGCCAGTCATTTTGAGAACAGTACAATAGTCCTAATCCTAAACAAAAATGGACGCGGCACACAAGGGATCAAGAAGAGACTTAACATTCTGAAAACGAACTTAATCTGTTTAGGGGAATGTTCGCTTTGGACGAGAATCGAACACGCGACCTACACCCGCGACCAACGTACGCTATTCTCCAAGGCAGGCACGCTACGCTCCAAGCTATTGAACTTTAAACTCACTGATTTTGCATTTAGTTTGTCAACTTGTTTTTTTCCACGAGAACTTAGGAACGGTCTTGCAGTTCTGGGAGCCTTCACTGATAACCTTAGTATTCGTATCAGTTTCCAAGTTTACTTCTTGCAAACACATTAAGTTCTTCTATTGCACTGGTCACATTGCTTATTGCACTTTCATCCGCGTTGTCATACAGATTACCATCTTCTGTTGTTACTGATCCAACGTGTCTGATCAGACGTGTCTGAATAGTGTTTAGCACGTGTGCACGACAGTGTGTCGTGCTTCCAACGCCCTCTAAATGTTGAAAATATCTTGGTATGATCTGCCAAATGAATAACCTTCTGCCAAGCTGTTTACATATTTTTCGAACTTATCCGAGTGGGTTTTGGCTTTTTACTAGGTATGTTTGGC
>NW_007400538.1:0-821 GCF_000475195.1 Diaphorina citri | reverse complement strand
ATGTAGGTATGCCGCAGTCAGATAATTATCCAAGGTGTTGGCGGTGGTGCGGCGTACCGCCAAGCTTTGGTGGTCTTTACTTGGTGCACACAATCTCTAATTGTAGGTGATTTTTTCAGCAGTAAAAGAAAAGACCGAAAAAATTAAAGAAAAAAAAATTAAGGAGTCTATAATTCGTTAATTCTGGGTTTATTGAAAGTAGGACCACAGGCTATTTTAAACCCTATGTCAATGTCACAAGTAACTACGACCTGATGTCCCTGATGAGATCTTTTGTGACAACTTTATTTTTTTTAAGAGGTTTGACAGAGGGAACTGTAACTGCCTAACTGTACTTTTTTAAGCGAATGCAAATATCAAGTTTTTTTTTAAAGAGGTTTGACAGAGGGAACTGTGACTGCTAGAGAAATCGAAGAGAGAAGGAAGACAGGATAGGAGAAAGCCAGCCGTTCCGAGAACGAACATTATCCCATCAGGATAAAAGAAGAGAGAAGGAAGACAGGATAGGAGAAAGCCAGCCGTTCCGAGAACGAACATTATCCCATCAGGATAAAATCCGCCACGGGCGGGAATTGAACCCGCGGCCTAGCGCTTACAAGGCAGACACACTACCAACTAAGCTAACTAGGCTGGCCTGTGACAACTTTATTGCATAGCACTCTCTGTGAATAATGAGCAATTCAAAGGAAAGGAGCGCTCCGTAAGAATAGATAACAACATTCAGGGGGATTTGATTTGTAATGCTTCTTACTCCTTAAAATGTTGGTAAATAAGGACATTTTCTCTCTCTCTCTCTCTCTCTCTCTCTCTCTCTCTCTCTC
>NW_007400537.1:0-821 GCF_000475195.1 Diaphorina citri | reverse complement strand
TATATATATTTTTTTTTTGTTTTTTTAAATATTATTATTTAATTTTAAACGAAACGAACAATATTCGTATTCAATTCGGTTGTACATATTGTTTCGCATAGGTGTGCTGTGGACTTGGACCATTATTATTATTTTTCAAATATTTTTTTACTGAATAATAATAATAATAATTTCCAAAATGTCTAATTGTTTGTAAATAGATATGTTTTTTATGTTGATAATAATTTGAAATGTTCTTGCTCAAATCCAATTTGCTCAAATTGACTTATAAGGTGTTTACAAACACGGTTTTGTGTTATTCTCAATGAATTTTTTGTATATTGTTGTATTTTAATTTACAATTATTATTTTATTATTTAATTTTAGTGAAATAAATTGAGATTAAATGGATTGAGATTATTTCTGTTTGGACAAAAATGTGTGGAGAACATCTTCTTTTAAACAAGTAGGTAGATTTTCATTTGAGATATTTGAGAAATGCGAGAAAAAATTGACATATTATGGATAGAATAAGTAACTATTCCATTAAAAGTTTGATAAAATTTGATAAATTACAAAAGTTCCAAGTCACCTATCTACATTGACAGTAGTACCATTGCTTTTCCAAGAAAAAAACATAATGCCTTTGCAGTATGATTATTCAAGATTATTATTTTTAATTTAACAAACATGAAAATAATATAAAATCCGGATATGCATTTTAACCTCTATTTTTGTTGAATATTTCAGTCATTTCTCAATTAGATTTTTCTCTAAAGATGTACTATGTATTTCTTTAAATTAAAGTATAATAAAAATAAATAAATCTAGATAATATAATA
>NW_007400536.1:0-821 GCF_000475195.1 Diaphorina citri | reverse complement strand
CCCCTGTGTTTTCTTTCTTTTAGTACGTATTCGCAAATGTAATAGAAAGTCGTGTGATGTTCACACCAGATTTATTTGTTTCTAATTTTGTTTTTATGACTACAATTTTTGAATAGCACTGGTTCGATAGCAGTCTTTAAGCCCTTTCTTTTGATGAAATTGGATGAAAAAGTTCGTCCAGTTCAGACTTAGGTATGTGGCGTATGGTACAGGTGGGCCAATAAATGGTACGTTTTTTAGGTGGGCGAATAAATGGTACACTTACCCTAAAACCTTAATAATCAAAGCGATCACTCAGATTGAGAGGCCGACCTGGCCGACGACAAACGCCGACCGCATCTGAACATGGGAAAAGGCAATGAAAAAGAAAAAAAAGTAAGAAGAAAACCAGTTTTTCCCTAATCTCTGATGAATGCTCCTCTTTCACTTACCTTATCAATGGAACCCATGTTGGCCAGATTTTCATACTTGTCTTCTTTCTCTTCCTCTCCATTCTGTCCTTTGGTTTCTTCAGTCACTTCCTGGGCTATCATGGAGGAGAAGGGAGTCTTGGTTTGTAGTGGTTTGTACGGGAGGGATAGCGGAGCGGATTTGTCCTCGAATGTACTCAGTAGTTTGACATACATGAGTTCCTGGAAGAATGTCAGGGTTCGAATCCCACCATCGCAAAAATTTGTACTCGTTTTTCGATTGCAAATATTTCAACGGGTTACTTTCTGGTGTTCCCGTGTTGACCCAGCACCCCTAAATGGGAAGTATTGTGTCTCTTCTCGCCCATCTGATGAGAGGCATACTACGGGATGGGCATGCTACGACACAGA
>NW_007400535.1:0-821 GCF_000475195.1 Diaphorina citri | reverse complement strand
TGTCGCTGTCGTATATTCATACGATCTACATATATGAGGTGACAGACTGGGGGAAATCTATCCATCAGAGATTTCAGGGATGTGGCTATCCAATTTGTTCTCACGACTCACGTAGAATGAACTTTTCGGCAGGGTAATTTTTGGTGTAATTAACAATTTTAGTAGGTCACGTTAATTGTTCATTATATCTCTTCTCGCTCATCTGATTGATCCGATGTGGGACTTAACTACGGGATGGTAATGCTACGACACAGACCCGTAAAGTCCAAAGTAGGAATGTAACAGATGATTCATCGCAATCATCGCATTGCTAGAAATTCTGGAAAATAACAAATGCTCTAAAACACTCTTTAGGAAAGCCGGGTTCGTCATCGTACCCTTGAACTTTTAAGTTTTAATTATTGTCGTAGCTAAAAGTATTAGACCCACAGGACCCACTGTCAAAGATAACAAGTCAGTAAAGCTTCTAATAGATTCACCATCTCATCAAGCTTGAGACGGACGTTCCCTGGAACTTGGGTTGCCTTGGGTTTTATTAGGCTGCTAAAGTGTCAACTATTCGAGGTAAGGAAAGGTAGTTAACCATTTAATTGGGTAAGGACAGGGAGTAGATAGGTAGAGACTGACGCAGGTCGCAGAGATGATATTTGGCCACAAAATTCAGGGAAGTCTCTTTCTCCCCTGAAACGAAAGATCGAAATGATTGTCAGGCCTGGCTTAACAATTTGCTACGTGGAGCTTAATATGTCAAGAAGATAAGTCTACGAGTTGATTCTGCAGCAGGGTGTGTACTCCATGCCTGTAACAAGAGTACGTACATC
>NW_007400534.1:0-821 GCF_000475195.1 Diaphorina citri | reverse complement strand
ATTATTTTTGTCTAATGTTTCCTCTACACTGGCGACAACTTGGTTATAGGTGTCTGCAATAACATTTTCTTTCGTGTTGTCTTTTATTGCTTCTCGCTTTTTATATCGAAAGCACCGGGATTCAGACCGATAAACAGATAATATGGTCATAGTCTGTCTTTATTGAGGACAATATCTGTAGCCAAACATGCTGCAGAATTATCATATGAATACAATAACGCGGTTTAGTTGTAGCGAAAGATGTTGTTGGTCAACATTTTCTTTCGTGTTGTCTTTTATTGCTTCTCGCTTTTTATATCGAAAGCACCGGGATTCAGACCGATAAACAGATAATATGGTCCTAGTCTGTCTTTATTGAGGACAATATCTGTAGCCAAACATGCTGCAGAATTATCATATCATAACGCGGTTTAGTTGTTGCGAAAGATGTTGTTGGTCCCAAAGTAGATAGTGATGTTGTAGATTCATAAAAAAAAGCTTGTAGGGCCAAAAGATCATTACAGAAGAGACAAGACATTGTCTCCAAAGACAGCTAACTGTCTGTTTACCTTGGGAACATAATGAAAACGTCCTCAAGCTCTTGTAAATGGTAACCAACCATCAGAAACAGAAAACAAGGTTTTCTACAAAAACACTTGAACTCCGTAAAATATTACTATCAAAACCAATGGCGGTATGCTACTTTAGACGCCTAACACAGAACTTTATATCATTCAGGCAATAGATATAAATTTCAAAACTATAAAAAAAGTACTTTTCCTACTTTTATGACGATAAAATATTATTTCTCTTGCGAAAGTTATGAAAATATTTCATAGAAA
>NW_007400533.1:0-821 GCF_000475195.1 Diaphorina citri | reverse complement strand
GTCCTAATGCTGTTCCTTTATCTTCCAATTCCTTATACAGATCAATTAGTCTTTGTTTTGTTCGTGCAATTAGAGCAATATCATCGGCATAAGCACAAATCTGAGTCGACTTGATGAAAATGGTCCCTCTTTGGTCTATGTCTTTAATAGCTTCATGTAGTGCAATTATGAAGAGAGTTGCTGATAAACTATCCCCCTGTCTAACGCCTGCATTGATATCAAAAGTATCACTCAATATATTCTCGACTTTTACTTTAGCTTTAGATCTTTGCATGGTCATCATCGCTAGGTTTATCAGTTTTGTTGGTATTTCCAGGTTTTCCATGGCATTCTTCACCTTGCTACGTTGTATACTGTCGAATGCCTGTTTAAAGTCTATGAATAAAATATTTAGATCTATGTCATATTCGTAGCATTTCTCAATTATTTGTCTTACAACAAAGAGCTGATCCGTTGTTCCTCGCGCTGTTCTGAATCCGCACTGATATTCTCCAATTTTATCCTCAATACATTCCTTGATTCTGTTGTTGATTATAGTTGTTAGGATTTTGTATGTTGTGTTTAGGAGTGTAATGCCTCGATAGTTCTCACAGTTTGACTTGTCTCCTTTCTTGTGAATGGGACAGATAACGCCCACATTCCAACTATCAGGCATGATTTCGTCTATCCATACTCTTTTTATGATGTCATGTATGGCGTGTTCTACTGAGGATCCTCCATATTTTATTAACTCTGCGACAATATCATCTTCACCTGGCGCTTTGTTGTTTTTCATTTTTCTAATTACTGCTCCTACTTCTTCACTTGATGGAAAGTCTTGA
>NW_007400532.1:0-821 GCF_000475195.1 Diaphorina citri | reverse complement strand
ACAAATAATTATACAACTACCTATATATATAACTTACGCTAAAATAGAAAACAATGTACAAGAAGGGGGAAATACAGGAAAGAAAAAACAATTTTTAAGATGAGGAAAAAAAAGGCTTAATGACTACTCATAAAAATATTAAAACTATGGTATTTATTACTATCGATAAATTAAACCATGTGTCGGTAGAGACCTTTGAAGATTCATAAGTCCATACATTTAGGTGATATGAGTGTATTCAAGGTATTAAAATAATAGGTAGGTACCTAGGTACACGGAATCTAAAGGAAGAAAAGAAAAGGGAAAGAAGGTCTTCGGCCTTCATAATTAGGTATTATGCAGTCATACATTCTATAGATATACATTCTATAGTAATAAATACCATAGTTTTAATATTTTTATGAGTACCTAGTCATTAAGTCTTTTTTTCCATCTTAAAAATTGTCTTTTTTTCCCCCTGTATTTCCCTCTTCTTGTACATTGTTTTCTATTTTAGCGTATGTTATATATAGGTAGTTGTATAATTATTTGTTTTAATTTAATATCACCTTTGAGAATGGGGTAACACCCGAAATACGCGTATAGATAAAATATATTAAATTTTTAAAACTAAAAGTCAAGAGTTTTTTATTTCTTAAGTAATGAAATTTTATTCTATTGATTTTTTTCCTTCCTTAATTTATTCATAGAACTGTAGATCTGTTCATTGGGCTATGGTAATGGAGGAATCACAACATTACTAAGTGCCTTCATTGCAATCAATTTCCATATTTCAATAATCTTTTTACAATGGTAATGCCCCAGCCACTGGTCGCTACTCG
>NW_007400531.1:0-821 GCF_000475195.1 Diaphorina citri | reverse complement strand
TAATCTTGTTATAATTGTCATGATATGTTAAAATTTAATAATAAAGCACAATTATTACTATTACTATTACTATTACTAATTACAAATGCGGCTGCACACTGGACGTTTCAAAAAAGGAAATTGCCGCGCCTCACCCTGTATATTGAGGATAAAATTCCATATCCCCAGTATATGTACATAAAATGGTCAAGCCACCATTGTAGGTTGACGCTGGGTGAAGCAGTTTATTTAATTAATGCTGTTTTAAGTATGTAGGTACAAGGTACATGTCTTACCTTTCCTAATGACTGAAAATTTGGGGTCCTTGGAGGGAAAACAATCCCCTTTTGTTATACTTAATTGTGTGTAGATTGAATCGTTTGTATTTAACTAATGAGAATTCGAGGTAAATAAATAAATATAACAAGTATTTATATTTAATATTTCTAATTCACTCCACAGTGTTTATTTCTCATCAATCAACTTTTAAGTTCAAAAAAGAGTTTTCATTTCTACATTTCTGGACTAAATATCCATATTTCGATCAAAATATCCATATTTCCATATTTTGATCAAATTCGAAATTCTACTTTTCCATTGGCTATGTCGACTTTAAAAATACTTTTCTATGCTTTGGTGTAATACAGGGCACAGATGTGAAACATATTTAGTGTTTACCTGGAAACAAAAGATTTGAAATTGATACCGGTCAAGGCATAGAATTTTGTCCCGCTGAATTTGCTTGAGAACTTAATGAAATGCTATAAAGCCGTGATTATAAAGTAACAACAGAGGCAGAAAGTCTAGTCCTCATCAAAGTCGAAATCTAAATCCTCCTCCTC
>NW_007400530.1:0-821 GCF_000475195.1 Diaphorina citri | reverse complement strand
TAGGTGAAATAATCGGGGAACGATGTTTGTGACAAGCATTTAAATATGCTTAACACAATTAAAATTCCTAAAATTCCTAATATCTTATCAAGTTCTCGCTTTCTCTGATGAAAGGAGAAACGCCAAATTTATCACACAAAAAAAGGAAGAAAAAACTTATCAGTAAAGTTTGATGAGATGTAGAGCAACAAAAGAGAGAAAATATTAAGCGATGAAGTTTTTATTATTATTTCCTCTTTCTCATCGTCCACAAACCTTCATGTTTTTTTTTTCTCCTCCTCCTCCTCCTTTTTTCTCTCCCACACTCCCCTCTTCTCTACTTTCTTCTATTCTCTTCTTCTTCTTCTTCTTCTTCTTCCTTCTCCCGCTTCTTTTCTTCTTCTTCGTCGTCTTCTTCTTTCCTCTTCTCCTTCTTCTTCTCTTTTTACCCCTCTTTACTCTATAGTTTCTCCTTCTCCAAGACTTTCTCTTCTCCTATACTTCACCCTCTTCTCCCTTCACCTGTTTCTCTTCTTCTTCTTCTTCTTCTTCTTCTTCTTCTTCTTCTTCTTTAATTCCTCCTTGTTCTCTCTTCTACTTCTTCTCCTCCTACTTCGTATTCCTTCTCCTCACATCTTTCTTCGAGTTTCTCATCCTCATTTTTCTCTTTATCCGTCCGCAATAATTATCTCCTTTCTTCTCCTCAAGTCCTCATTCTCTTTTTTCCACTTTCCACCCGAAAAATATTATTTCCGTTCATTAAAATATTTATGAACCTCGTCGCCCCGGTTCATGCCCACATGGTGAAAGTTGTTTGAAGTAAATGAGAAAGTGTTTTGAGA
>NW_007400529.1:0-821 GCF_000475195.1 Diaphorina citri | reverse complement strand
GTTTTTGTCGTGTTGGTAGCATTGTTGGGAAGCTGAGTGGATTTTCAATGTGGACAACCGTTGAATTTTAATTATCTGAAATCATAACAAAAACAAGGAGATAAGAGAACGAATTTATAGCTGGAAATTTTCGCTGCGAAATGAAATTACTCGTATATGTATGTTTTCGAATGAGAAGTTTCTTTTTAAACTTTGGTAATTTTATTCCTTACACAGTTTCTCTATTGCTTCTTAAACTTTCTTCTTATCCTCTACACGATGTACATACATAGTAGATATTTATTCCAGAATTCTTATCATCCCCATTCACAATGTTATTGGCGAAAAGATGCGGAATGGATATATCTATGCTAAGAAATCGTATTTATGGAATTATGGTCCGTCGAGTCGTAACCACCAAAACAAAGCAAGTTTGTTGTTGTGTTCACTTGATCAAATTCAATTTGAAAACTAGATAATTAGATAGTACATACATATCTACCTATTGGTAGAGGTGGATCGATATTGAAATATTAACTCTGATAATTCAATAATTGAAAATATCAATAATTCAATATGTGGCTTATGCTGATGTTAAGCCCCCACATTGAAATGAGTTGAATGAGTCAATCTTTGAATATTCAGTTATTCACCAATACCTAATAGGTATTAAAATCATGTACATTTCTCTGTGTTGGTGGAGGCACATTTGCAAAAATCAGAATATAAGAAATGTTTTTCTCCTCCTCCTCCTCCTCCTCCTTCCTCCTCTGGAGAAATAACATTTATTTTGCAAAACGAGATTGAAGAATGTGCATTTTTTTTTTTTTTTTTTTTTTTTT
>NW_007400528.1:0-822 GCF_000475195.1 Diaphorina citri | reverse complement strand
ATGATTTAAGAACGGATAGGAGAAAGACAGCCGTTCCGAGAACGAACCTTATCTGTTTAGTATAAAGTTCAACCCGGAGGGCGGGAATCGAACCCGCTGCCTAGGTGCACTACACTCTACGCTAGCTGGGTTGGCTGACTCTGATCATTTTTCATTTCGCAGCAATGAAACAATAGACTCGTGTGGTCTGTGTCGTAGCATACCCACCAAATACGTAGTTATTAGAGAATAGTATGGAGAGAGCAGAGACTAGAATAATAATAACTGCAGCATCAGCAAAATCTAAAGTGCATTCCTAGACATGCTATTAAAACAGTTGTAAACCCCCGGTCCCTAGAGTGTAATTCCAGTAGGATAACCGCTTGACCACAAACGTACAGACGTACACAGGAGCGCAGGTAGATAATAAAAAATAATGCTTGTTCTCTTTAATTTAATCTCTTTTAATTTCTTCCCTCTCTTTTCCTTCCTCTACTTCTCCTCTTCCTTCTCCTTCTTCTTCTCCTCTTCCTTCTCCTTTTTCTTCTTCTTCCCCTCTTCCTTCTCCTTCTTCTTCTTTCCCTCTTCCTTCTCCTTTTTCTTCTTCTTCTCCTTTTTCTTCTGATCCTTCTTCTTCCCCTCTTCCTTCTCCTTTTTCTTCTTCTTCTCCTTTTTCTTCTGATCCTTCTTCTTCCCCTCTTCCTTCTCCTTCTTCTTCTTTCCCTCTTCCTTCTCCTTTTTCTTCTTTCCCTCTTCCTTCTCCTTTTTCTTCTTCTTCTCCTTTTTCTTCTTCTTCTCCTTTTTCTTCTTCTTCTCCTTTTTCTTCTGATCCTTCTTCTTCCC
>NW_007400527.1:0-822 GCF_000475195.1 Diaphorina citri | reverse complement strand
ACTGCTGGGCTCCGCTAAGGGCTGCAATAGACTTGGAACCTTTCTTCTTCACCTCGATAAAACCATCTGAAATACAAGCAGTTAGTTTTTTAGTAGAGTAATAACACTAAAAAAGAATGTTTAAGTCCTGTTGAGTCGAGACACACATGTTGATACAAATTGAAAAGTTGTCAAGTTAAAACTTGGAACTCACTTTATTATTATTATTTTTTTTCTATTATTTAAAATAAAACCCTTTTCAAGCAGCATAAGTAATAAAGCTGTATAATAATAATAACAGATCCCAATGTCATTTGTTGGTTAATACATGCTGGAGGATTTCACCTAGAAGGCCTATAAAGCTAACAACCTGTTTAATTCCATTTGATTTGTACAGGGCTATTAGGAGCTAAAAAGAAGATTGGTGAAACCCACCCACAGTGTGTTAAATTTTATAACTTGACTGAGACTTGGACCAATAACCTCCAGATCTGAATTCAAGAGCTCATCACTACATTATAACACTTACCTCCGTTTCTAGTTGGATCAATAGACTGAGCACCAGGGGAAGCACTAAGCACATCTTGTCTGACTACTTCAGTCTGAATTTTGGACGAGAGAGGAGGGGGAGGTTGGTAACCTTGAACCACAGGTGCTCGGCCAGGATCTCCTGTAGGAAGAAAAGTCCTACTGTAAAATCATGGATGGTATCTGAGTAGTAAAAACCTAAGGTCAGCCACTCACTATCAGGTAGACCTTTTCAGACTTATTTGTAAGGTCTACCTGATAGATAGTGTGTGTGCTCATCAGGTAAATCTACCTGATAGTGAGTAGCTAACATTA
>NW_007400526.1:0-822 GCF_000475195.1 Diaphorina citri | reverse complement strand
CCACCTGACAGTTTATTACCTATGTAAGTATAATATAACCGATAAATACCTACCTATGTATACTGTACAGGGTGCGGCGAAAGTCCCCCAAGTAATTTTTTACAAACCATTTGACCATGCACAGTTTCAATTTCGTACCTAAAGCCAATCGAAAGATATTCAACCTTTGCCGGACTTTTGCCGCGCCCTGTATGACCAATAATACTATCTACCCCTGCAATGTTATTGCTACCCAGGAAGCGCGTTCATAAATTATTGAAGCGTTCTATTCCAGAAGAGCCTGTTATCATTGAGGGTAGCACCCCTGACCGTTATGAGAGGTGATTCTCGCGGGGTGCAGATTTTATAGGCAGATAAGGTTCGTTTTCAGAACGGCTCGCTTCCTCCTAATATTCTCTCTTCTCTTGCGGAACTATAAATAATCTTTGTTCACATATAGATATAGTCGACCGGTCGTCAATCGATTTCGATGATCGACAGCTCTGAAACCGTACACTGCCTCGAGATCATATTAGATTCACCTCTTCATCTAGTTGATCGACGGCGCGGCGTCGACTATGTGTGGACACAGCTTTAGAGCTACATAGGTCGCGGGTTTGATTCCCGCCCGGGGAGGAATTTATACTAAATCGATAAGGTTCGTTCTCAGACCGGCCTGGCTTTCTCCTATTCTGTCCTCCTCTTTACTGAACGTCTCAAGATGGGCCCAAAAGAGGCCCAAGTTAGAGTTAGGAACTTAGGACTTCTTTAATAATATTCTTCAATTGAGGGTAGGTGCAGCCTTCATTGCAACCTTCTCGCTGAAGCTATCCCATAAAATGC
>NW_007400525.1:0-822 GCF_000475195.1 Diaphorina citri | reverse complement strand
TGTTGAATCTGTAGATTTCTAAAATACGAGTATACTTGTAACAGGCGATCCGAGTATCTTCCACGGGTGCTTGTGGAAAATCGTCTTCCTTCTAGCTTGAACCTCCATTCTGGATCGATATTTCAATAAAAGCAGATAAGATGCTGAAACATCTGATGACGATGATGCTCTGTTTATAACCATCGAACCAATCTAAACTATCTCCTAATCCCATCTGGAAATAGAAAGTGAACTCAATGAAACCAACACTGCAGGAAAAATAGAAAGGACACCTTCTCTCCTAAGAGGCTATTTAAAAAGTAGCAAACCAACTGATGGTTCGATTGATCTGTTGACCAAATGACCAGAAAATTGACACCACCGTGATAACTGCGATTCCAAGGAAACGGATGTTCGAAACCTAAACACTGTAAACAGTTCAACCAGAAAACTAACATTGGACTTTCCTATGAAATCAGTCTGGTAGCTGAACTACCTGGGTAGGTAATCGCTGTAATCAGCCATCTAAACTCTTTATCTTTAGCACAAAATGGGGCCTTTTAGACCCATATTTATGAACAAAATGCTGGCTCTTAAGTTCGTGCTAAGCATAGTCTCAAGGCATTTGATTGGTCAATTTTGACTTGAGATTGATCTAAGAACGATCATTCTTGTTCATAAATACGAGTGTTAGACGTAGAAATTGATAGGAAATCAACTATGAACATAAACTTGAGGTTATAGGTGTTTGCAGTAAAATGTTCGATGGATTTCAGGAAGAATTTATGCATGTTTATGAGCAGTTAAACCTGAAATAAAAAATAAACCAGTAAAACCCAAAAT
>NW_007400524.1:0-822 GCF_000475195.1 Diaphorina citri | reverse complement strand
TGCCTGTCAGGTCTCCCTGTGCTCATCAGAAATCAGGTAGACCTTTTGAGCGGGCCTTTTTAGCCGTATCTGTCAGGTGTACCTGTTAATGTGTGTGCTCATCAGGTATGAGACTTATGAGAGGTAGACCGTACAGGCGGAAATGATCAGATGTACCTGTCAGGTCTACCTGATAGTGAATGGCTGGCCTAAACCTACAAGATTTGTCTGTATTATCGAAGCGACAGACTTTGAATGAGAAGAGCTTGATGGAAATTAATTTCAAGTCGTAATGCTTTCTTTTCTTCCTCTAATCGCTCTTCATAATTTGTTGAGATTAAGAAGTTTTGTGACGGGAATTAGGTAGTTATTGAGATAGATGCATACGAGTAATTACCTCTACACGGATCTTCCCGTGAGACAAATTTGGATTCCTCGTCTTCCGAAGGTAAGAAAGACTCGTAAATGACACATCAGTATTTCAAAAACCCATGTTAGTGGACATAGGATTTACTCCCTCAAAGCGTGGACAGTGGACACTAAAGATTCCAGGATAATACGTGGGTATTACTGATCGTGTTAAAAGGATGCTCTATTATTCTTCACCTTGTGAATATACCCCGAGAATTAAAAGTGGAAAGATAATCCACCTTATGCTTGATAGAGTTTGCTCAAACATTTAATTAGGTGCATCTCGGCTCATTTCTCATTTACTGGAGCAGCAGTTCTTTACAAAAGCGTATTTGAATAAATGCATTCATACTGCGAGAGTATATCCAGCCATCTCAAAGGAGATTCTAGTGATTCTACGAAAGAAGTCTTTGCAAACTTTAAAGAAACCTA
>NW_007400523.1:0-822 GCF_000475195.1 Diaphorina citri | reverse complement strand
AGTAGATTGACAAGTGAGTAAGTGAGTGAGACCAAGTGAGTAGATTGACAAGTGAGTAAGTGAGTGAGACCAAGTGAGGAGATTGACAAGTGAGTAAGTGAGTGAGACCAAGTGAGTAGATTCGTCTTGATGGAAGACTTTGTGAAGTTCCAAACGAATTTCAGTAACTTTGTGAAGTTCCAAACGAATTTTGAAATGAAATGACTGGATTCGCAGGTACTTTTTGCGTTACCATATGGTCACACGGGACCAATATGGGTTAACCCATCTATTAGGGCTGTTTGCCCCTACACCTAAAGTGAGTAACTTGGGTTCCGGATTGAGTGGAATCTGGGTTCTCATACCGAATTTCAAAATTTTGAACCCCGGAGGGTAACCCTAATATATTACTTATTTGACTTTTTGGACATGGTTTTATGTACCTATCTACCTATAGCCCCCCCCCTACTTATAGTTTTCCCCCTGAATAGAAAATTGATTTTTCTTCTTTTGGGACTGTCTTATAGCCCCCCCCCTACTTATAGTTTTCCCCCTGAATAGAAAATTGATTTTTCTTCTTTTGGGACTGTCTCATGGACCACTTGAAACCTTCTCGCAGATCACCAGTGGTCCGCAGACCACAGTTTGGCAATCCCTGAGCCTGATTTAAATCCTCTTTCTCTCTTTGACCCTCCAGTTTATTTTCTTTTTCTTTTGAGCTAACTGATATGTGATTCCACTATAACTCTAATATTATCCGTTCTTTCAGACTGCCATTGGTGGAAGCCGTCTTGCTTGAATCTCAACGCATGTACAATGTCATACCTCTCTCAGGCGCGCACA
>NW_007400522.1:0-822 GCF_000475195.1 Diaphorina citri | reverse complement strand
TATTGACGTTTTTTAGTCCCCCCATAAGAAATACACAGGGAACAAGGTTTGAGGCCAGCAAAACTTTTCCTGCGTTTATTATTTTCTCTCGGTTTTAACCGTAAACAAGGGAGCGCGAAGCGCGACCCCATGCACAACTCCGCGAAGCCCGGGAGCGGCAGCGCGACCGTAAACGCGACCCTATGCATAACCCCGCGAAGCCCCCGGGAGCGCGCAGCGCGACGTAAACAAGAGGAGTCGCGAAGCGACCACAAGGGAGCGCGAAGCGCGACCCCATGCACAACCCCGCGAAGCCCCGGGAGCGCGCAGCGCGACCGTAAACGAAGGAGCGCGAAGCGCGACCCCCAAGTTTTCATTTCTTCGAAACAAGGAAACTTTTCCTACGTTTAATATTTTGCTCTCGCTTTTAGTTTTCAGTTTTCATTTCTTCGAGACAAGACTCAGGGACGGTTGCTCTCGCTTTTAGTTTTCAGTTTTCATTTCTTCGAGACAATACTCAGGGACGATATTAGTTTTCAGGGGCGAAGCTTGCTCTCGCTTTTAGTTTTCAGTTTTCATTTCTTCGAGACAAGACTCAGGGACGATATTAGTTTTCAGGGGCGAAGCCAGCGACCTCATGCCCACCCCGCGAAGCCCCCGGGAGCGCGCAGCGCGACCGTAAACAAGGGAGCGCGAAGCGCGACCCCAGGCACAACCCCGCGAAGCCCCCGGGAGCGCGCAGCGCGACCGTTAACAAGGGAGCGTGAAGCGCGACCCCATGCACAACCCCGCGAAGCCCCGGGAGCGCGCAGCGCGACCGTATACGCAACCCCGCGTAGCGAA
>NW_007400521.1:0-822 GCF_000475195.1 Diaphorina citri | reverse complement strand
GGATCTTACTTCTTGGCTGTTGTCCCAGTTTTCGTTAATGATGGTGCCTAAGTATGATGACTGGGTGACTCGTTCTATCGGTTGGTTGTTTATGGTTATGTTTGCGTTTGCTATGTTACTTTTGCTAATTGCCATAAATTTCGTTTTCTTGCTGTTGATATCCAGGCCATATTTAGCACTTACCGCAGCTATTTTGTTCACTAGAGATTGGAGTCCTTCTAGGCTATCAGAGAATACTATGGTGTCATCTGCGTATCTTATGTTGTTTAGTCTTTCGCCGTTTAGGGGTATTCCCTCATCCACTTCTTCCAGTGCTTCTTTGAAGATCTGTTCTGAGTATATGTTGAACAACAGCGGGGAGAGAATGCAGCCCTGACGGACTCCTCTTTCTATTTTGATGGCCTCTGTTTGTTCTCCATCGACTCTGATTGTGGCTGACTGGTTCCAATACAGGTTTGTTATAATTTTGAGGTCCTTGTCGTCTATCCCCGTTTTCTTTAGGATTTTGATCATATGCTCATGTTGCACTCGGTCAAAAGCTTTTTGATAATCAATTAAGCAACTGTAAACATCACAGTTTACATCTCTGCATCTCTGTACCAGGACTTGTACTGCAAACAGGGCCTCTCTGGTTCCAACCGCGTTTACAAAGCCGAATTGATTTTGGGATATTTGGCTTTCGCATCTATTGTATATTCTTCTATGGATGATTTTCAAGAAGATTTTCAGCAAGTGACTCATCAGACTGATCGTTCGGTAGTCTTCGCACTTTTTTGCTCCGTTTTTCTTTGGTAAGGCAATGAATTCTGATATTAGCCATTC
>NW_007400520.1:0-822 GCF_000475195.1 Diaphorina citri | reverse complement strand
TGGCTAGTGGTAATTGCTCGTTGAATGCACCAGTTGTCGACAGTTCACTGAAGCAACGTTGTGCGTGTTTGGTATCTAGACCAGGTGACTGTCTGGGCAATCATGTCCTGGCTTTTCCGGGCCCCACTCAGGCTGGTGAAATCCTGGTTTTCACCAAGCCTTAGTTTTAAAGAGCCGAATACATATTTCAAAGCTATTTTTTACTTTCTATTTAATTTTGTAGTGATGAAAGAGCTCATATATTTAGGACAAAGACCAGAGATTCACACGATGAGTGTAAAAAGACCAGAGTTGCACACGATGAGTGTAAAAAGATCAGAGATTCACACGATGGGTGTAAAAAGACCAGAGATTCACACGATGGGTGTAAAAAGACCAGAGATTCACACGATGGGTGTAAAAAGACCGGAGATTCACACGATGGGTGTAAAAAGACCTGAGATTTTCTCCTTTCCTTCCTCTAAATTTGTCATAGACTTTTCCCTTCCTTTCATCCCTCTTTTTCTCCCTCTTTCCCCTCCCCTCGACCAGCACAATACAAGAGCAACATCTGGTAATAAAAATTGCCTGT
Source organism: Diaphorina citri (assembly GCF_000475195.1). Lineage (NCBI taxonomy): Eukaryota > Metazoa > Arthropoda > Insecta > Hemiptera > Psyllidae > Diaphorina > Diaphorina citri. The sequence continues at coordinate 251 of NW_007400520.1, read as the reverse complement.
CTCCTGCTTCCTCTATGTAAAGAAGAGGAAGCTTAGAGTGCAGACAACCTCTGACACTTGATTAATAGAGATATTTGTCGAAGCAAACTTTGAACGCCAGAAAACCCCCTCTTTACCCCTTTTAGCTAAATTCCCTTTGTTTCTTTTGATTTGCCTGTCTGTCTTCTTCCACTTGATTTCTCTAATTCAGACCTTACCTACCTCAATCTTTTTTCCCTTAATTCTGTTTAAAATTGGTGGAGATGTCAAAA
>NW_007400519.1:0-822 GCF_000475195.1 Diaphorina citri | reverse complement strand
TGAGTAGAGTCATTTGATAACTACATATTATAGATATAAACTAGACGTACAAATGTCGTATGTATATTGGTTTACGGCTGAATCGGTCGCACAGATTTCTGTGCAAACGTCTGATGGGACAATTAAGAATTGTAGGTACCAGATCATCAGATTTCCCAGCTGTGTGAGTAATCAATCCGATCTACCTGATGTGAATTCCTACTGACGCACATAAAAAGAGACTTGAAACACGGAGAAACTTTCTTGTACGGGATCTAAAACCTTTCAGAGACTATTTCAAGAATATATTTTTTCTCACCTAAGTACAAGTTTTCTGAGAAACGTCAAAATGCATATTTAGACACGGCTGTCGCAGTAGAATAATATTTGCTTCCTATTTGTTAAAGTATTGAATGGGTAAGTATGGACATTTTACTCTCCCGTGTGGTTTCATTACTCTCCCTGAAATCAGAATTCTCATGAATGTTGCGACGCATGTTAAAGGGAACTCAGATCCTCTCAATATTCTCAAGATCAGTACATAATTGTCTATAATTGCTCCGACTACTACTACACCATGCTATTATGCTTCAGGTTAATTACCCTCCGTTTGGTCCAGGCGCCACGAAGCAACAGGTTAGCCTAGGAAACGAATTCATCACGCAAGAGATACAGAATCGGTAATATAGCGTCTTTCATGTGGGATAAATCGAACGTCATGTCTTGAAAAACATCCTTTCAGACCAAGATACAAATCGCTTTCTGGAACTGGCTGTCATTTTTAATGCACAAAAAGCTTTTTAAATGGAACTTGTTAACTGTAGTAAATTGTGCTCTAAAGAG
>NW_007400518.1:0-822 GCF_000475195.1 Diaphorina citri | reverse complement strand
AGAAAAAGAGAGAAAGTTAGAGAGAGAGAGAGAAAGAGAAATTAGAGAGAGAAAAAGAGAGAAAGTTAGAGAGAGAGACAAAGAGAGTAGGAGAGAAGGCGAGTTAGGATAAAATAAGCTCCCGACAGGAATCGAACCGGCGACCCAGCGCTTACAATACTAGTAAAAATGGAAAAATGAATAGGAGAGAGAAAAGGGAGAAAGCGCTGAGGTGTCCTTCAAAAAAGAAGAGAAAGGAGAAATATTTATTTTCAAAAGAGGAAGCAATAAATAGTCTTTTTATGATTTTTGGTCGAGACGTGTTTTTCTTTTTTCTTTTTTTTTTTCAGGAAAAAAAGGAAAAAAATTACAGACAAAAAATGCAATTTTTTCCCTCGCAAAGATCAAATTTGCGCTCTCTCCCTCTCACTCTCTTTTGAGTTTGGAATATGTGCATACATAGTAGGTATCTATCTAATCCACCCCTGCTGGTGTTAAGAGACTGAGGAGAGGAACATATATAGAGAGAGGGGTAGAGCAAGAGAAAAAGAAAGAGAAGAAGCTATAAGATAATATATAGAGAGAGAGAGAGAGAGAGAGAGAGAGAGAGAGAGAGAGAGAGAAGGAGGTGATGGAAAAAGAGAGGGAAAAGGAGAGAGAGAGAGAAAGCAAACAACTTTCATCTCTGTATAATCTCATATTAAGCTAAAACATGTTCCTCTCTCTCTCTATTTATTTTATATTTTCTCTCTCCTTCTTGTAATATATGTTATCTATTCACCTATCTCACTTCCTTTCGTCTCTCTCTCTCTCTCTCTCTCTCTCTCTCTCTCTCTCTTTATG
>NW_007400517.1:0-822 GCF_000475195.1 Diaphorina citri | reverse complement strand
ACAGACCACGGTCTTTCGGACGGTTTTGAGCGTGAGTGTCTGGCCTTTAACGTCATTGTGTAACTGCTGAGGTCTTTAGCTCGTTGGATGCATCAGTTCCTGACGAATCACTTAAGTTAAGCAAGTTGCATACTTGGTTGGTATCTGGATGGGTGACCTTCCAAGACATCACGTTTTGCAATATTCCATTCAATTCTCCCTCCTTTCTCTCTCTGGATATCTACATAGATAGGTACCTGGTGAAATATCTATTCGAATGGTCTAACATGCCTTTCGTTCCTAAAGCAGCGGACCCGGACATACCCCCGGCTGCCTACAGCAAGTCCCGGCGAAGAAGTTCCTGTACTCCACGTCAAGATCCTGATGAGATACTCAGGAACTTAAAGGCCGTCAAGGGGGAACTACAGAAGGGACGTAGTATGAGTATTTGTGCTGAATCTACAAAACGACTCTTGAGACGTAAGTAAGAAATATCTACATAATTCAAAAATAAGGAAAGCGAAAAGAAGATTTATCAAAAGACCTAGGTATCATCAAATCATGAATCATCCGTGGTAACTGGTAAAGCTGAGAACCTTTTCACAATTATCGTGGATATCATAGCATTACTGCATCCTTTGCAAACAGTTCCCACTTTTCATTTTCACCAATATTTTTACACTGGTAATGCCGCCATTGGTCGCTACTCGATTTAAGTAGCTACTCAATTGTCCTCAGAAGGCAGAGTGCACCCCGAACTCCAAGTACAGAGCCGAGAAAACTTCGACAACGCCGGAAATCGAGACTCGGGGACCCCCGCTGTGCAGGCCTAGTGTGATAATA
>NW_007400516.1:0-822 GCF_000475195.1 Diaphorina citri | reverse complement strand
AGAGATAGAGAGGAAAATTTTTGACGCATTTCTCGAGCATGCGTCCAATGGGGTACCATCGAGACGCGACAAGATTTGGGAGAAAAAAAGGAGGAAGAGTGGAAGAGGGAACTATGAAGGAGGAGAGAGAGAGAGACAGAGAGAGAGAGAGAGAGCGAGAGAGAGAGCGAGAGAGAGAAAGAGGAAGAGTAATGTATGAAAGAAGAGGAGAGAGAGAAAAAGATTAGGAAGAGGGAAAAGGAAGAATGAGAAGAAGAAGAGGAGGAGAAGGAAGAAGGATGGGTCGAGAAGCGACAAGAATTTGGGGAAAAAATGAGGAAGAAGGAGGATAAGATAGAGAAGAGGCAAAAGGAGAAGAAGAGAAGGAGGAAGAGGAGAGAACGGAGAAGAGAGAGAGAGGGAAAGATGAAGAAGAAGAAGGAGAATGAAGAGGGAGGGATGAAGGAGAAAAAGAAGAGGAGGAGTGGATAAGAATAATAGATCAGTTGCGCTTACTTGGGTGATGTTTCAAAGTCATCGAGCAGGAAAAATGAGGATTAACGGATTTTTTCTTTTTCTTCTACGACTTCTAGATCCCGAGATAAATCGATTTAAAAAATACCGGTAAAGCAGGAAAAATGAGGACCAACGGAATTTTTCTTTTTTTCTATCGATTTAAAAAATACCGGTAAATCGTGAACTTTGACGTCACGGCATACGCTCCCGTACACGATGACGTCACATCAAATGTCCCGAGCAAAGCTTCCTCGCAGGCAACACATTAATGTGTTTGTGCGCGTTTCTTTCTGCTCCTCCGCAAGCGTGCTTGCATACTGGTGCTAC
>NW_007400515.1:0-822 GCF_000475195.1 Diaphorina citri | reverse complement strand
TTTATCCCCCGAGAGAGCTTTGACCAACCAAATACGAGTCGAGTATCATAAAGTTTTTTTAATCCGTTTTATGATCATCAAAATACTCAAGTGTAAGGACCCGAGCAGTCTGCCAGGACACAAGTCTATTTAAGAACTTCTTGGAATCAACTTTATGATCATCAAAATACTCAAGTGTAAGGACCCGAGCAGTCTGCCAGGACACAAGTCTATTTAAGAACTTCTTGGAATCAACTTATTATACGTTATAGCTATAGGACCTGCGAAATATCTCTGCCAGGGCTGATGTGAAAGGGGATGAAGGAGGACCGATATTATGCAAGTGGGCAATGTAGGTATAATAGAGCCAAGGACGTTCAATGGCAGATATACATACCTAGGTAAATAAATATACTAAGTAATCTAGGTATAAAAGTAGTATACTTACCTACCTACCTATGTATACATACTTTATGCCGAAATAAGTTCTACCTAAGTTTATTTTTCGAAGAGTTTTCCTTTGGTAGGTACCTACCGTACCTACTGTAGTTTAGTCTGCTTGTTTGTTCCACAATAACTTTCAAATGGTTTGAAATTTTTTTTCCTCTAATTTGGCACCTAAAGAACATTTTTTCGATAAATTTTTGTGATTTCTTCATAGAACCATTAGTTCAATTTAGAATCGTCTGTTGTACTCCAACCTATTTTCTCTCCATGCACCGGCCTTAGGAACAACTCGAGATCTCGTTTTGTTACCGAGATGGACTGTATAATTTGGACTTAACACCGTACACATCTGCCCCGTATCCTTCTATTGTGCTAATAAATTTGCTGATTTTTTTT
>NW_007400514.1:0-822 GCF_000475195.1 Diaphorina citri | reverse complement strand
ATAGATTCACCTCGTCGATCGACGGCCGTCAACCATGTGTGGACACAGATTTAGAGAAAAATAACCACAGAATAGTGTTATTATACTGCTCAAATTGGACTAAAGAGTCCCTCTACCTTCTACCCCAGCAGTAAGTAGTAGGTAGTAACATTATTGTGGTCAAATTCTCAAACGATGTTGAGGAGAAATTTCCATCCCACGGCTGAGTTTGAACCCACGCTCCCCTGTTTATCAGACGAGCGTCTTGACCAATACTCTAGTGCGGTCGGGGTTTAGGTTTTTCCTTCTAAAATATTACGCCATAGCTTTTTCGAAGTGTGAAGTTTGGTAAGGAACGCAGGCCTGTTTTGTCTTTTCAATCAACATAGGTAGGTACTACCAACTACCAGGTAGGTAGGTATGTACATACCTATTTTCTTTAATAACCCTATGTTGACAAAATAAATGTCAAAATCAAAAGTACCTATGTACCAGTGTACCTAACGAAATCAGAGAAACAACATTACAAACGTGGGCCAATCTATCAAGAGCCACAACTCAACAAACCCTTCGCTATCGCAGGTATAAAACAAAAAGACGCACTAGAAAAAAATGACCAAACATTAAAACAAAAGGCTTGAGAGCCAACATGGTCCAAAATGCCCACAACAATAGGGAGAAATATGAAAGGGTGTCTAGAACATCATTTGAAGGTTCTCGCCAATGTTGTTTGGCGACTCTCGAAATGTTTTGAACTGGAATTCCATTTTATTGCACTCTATGTCAAAATATTAGCAATATTTATGATGCGTTTTGGTTTTTCAGTTTTTTTATGGGTAAGTT
>NW_007400513.1:0-822 GCF_000475195.1 Diaphorina citri | reverse complement strand
CTCTAGTCAAAGAATTACAAGGTAATGAGATTATTATTTTATTTTATAGAACTTTTTCATTGTTTAGATTTGGATGGAAATTTCTGAAATTTTTACAATCTCATTGTGGGGTTGTCTTCATGAAAATAAAATGGAATTTTACAACTCCATAATAGGTAGTAAAATAGACACTATGAATAGTAGTAAACCCTGTTAATCAACTGGATTTATTGTTTGAGTAGCAAAAATTAGCCCCTGACCCCTCCCTTTAGTGTAAACTCCGGGGCAAAAAATGATGGGTCACTTAGAAAGGCTTGTAATGACAGATGGGAGAACAGAAATCTCCACTACAGAAACACAATGGGCGATGAGGCACATCCACTAAAACCAGGGGCAATATTGAGACTGTGCGTCGGGATGTGAAAATCAGAACAAGACCCTTTAATTTTGATTTGATTAACGTTGGGTGTCCAGTGTCCAATATTCAAAGGTCTGAAAAGAAAGGACATTAGAGAAAGTGAATGTACAAATTTTCAACCTGACATACCTTCCAACAACTCAACAACAACACAAAGTGTGTATAACAATAAAATTGTCAAACTAAAAAGATCCCCACAAAATACCGTTAGGTGAAAAGTCAAAACAAAAAGGCTTAAGAGACGTGCGTTATATTGTTTGTTGATGTTTTGATTTGGATTAGTAAAGGTGTCTATTATTTTAATTCGATATTATTTTAGAGCCCCAATTCCTCCAAGAGACAATTGATAAGTCTTTGTGAATCAAAACTTTCTCTTGATAGAAAGAAAAGGCGATTGAAACCTTTCTTCTAAAAGCAATAAAAAA
>NW_007400512.1:0-822 GCF_000475195.1 Diaphorina citri | reverse complement strand
GGACATATTCATAAGCTCGAGGAGAAATGTAGTGCAGAGAGAGAGCAAATGATCTCAACTTCTCATCATACTTTTTCTGCAAACGTTTTCCTCGAGCTTTCTGAATCTGACGTTTCACAAGAAACTGGGATGTGGAAGAAATTCCTTGCAGAAAGGAAATCCCTTCTTCTCCTACAAGGCATTTATCTCTCAACTCACTCATTACATTCTTCATTTTTGCCACCCTCTTCTTGGCCCTTATGCTTCTTTGCCTGTACTTTTGCAACCTTAGTTCTTTATTGAAAAGAATTTTTCTTTGTTTCTTGATAATTTTGTCCTGGGCTGCAATTTTCTTCTTCATTGTACTTTTTCTGGTTGGTGTGTAAATTTCTGGTTCGTTTTCAGTGAATCCAATCTCAACCATAGGAATCTCCACCTCCTCAGCCACAATGTCCATTGATGATGAAGTGGATGGTCCTGCCTCTGGTTGTGGTGGTGGTGATGGTGGCTGTAGTGGAGAAGTCTTCCTCTTTCTTGGGGCTCGTTTTGTCTGAAATGATAATTAGGTACACATTGTTATTATTATAAACGTAAAGAGTAGGTAGAATCTGACCTAATGCTTTTTTCATTGGTAATCATCATCATAAATAGCCCTTCTCAATTCACTGCTGGATAATCACAATAATAGCTACCGATCTGGGACCTGGAAATTGAGCCCAGATACCTAGTGTGCAAATGTGCAATTCACCAAGTCATAATGGCTGGATAATAATAATAATAATATTGAAGTTTATTTTATGTCACATTAACAATAAAATGTTCTTTTGGAATAAATCCCTTTAA
>NW_007400511.1:0-822 GCF_000475195.1 Diaphorina citri | reverse complement strand
ATTTACCTGAAAATTTGTAGATTTCAGATACATATACATAGCTACTTAGATTTAGTGGGTTTCTAGGTCCCTAGTTATTATATTTTTTAGTGGTGAAGTTCAGTAGGTAATCTTGATCTAAAAGACTGAATAGTTAGAGTTTTACTTGGTAAGTCAGTAGGAGAATTGGTATCTTGGTAAGTTAGAATTGGTATCTTCTGGTACACTTTTAGCTGAAGGTTCGTCAAGTCAATTCACTTCAATATTAATAGGAATCCTCGATCCAAGTCAATTTACTGTTAAAATTCAGTTCTCTCTAGCATGGTTTTCACGATTTTTCACGCTCTTCTCTCTCACTTACTCTTTCGTCAAGTCAATTCACTTCAATAATAATAGGAATCCTCGATCCAAGTCAATTTACTGTTAAAATTCAGTTCTCTCCAGCATGGTTTTTTACGATTTTTCACGCTCTTCTCTCTCACTTACTCTTCGGTTCAACTCGAGCTCTATCTCTCTCGCTCTCATTAGTAGGCCTATCGTTGTATCTCACTCACTCTTTGGTTCTCGGATTCCATCTCTCTCGCTCTCATTTGAAGATGGTTGGTAATTTACTTGTTCGTTGATGTGGAACCAGTTTTGAAGGAGTGAGAGAGATGGAGAGTCGAGTTGAACCAAAGAGAGGGAGAAGCGTTTCCAATTTTCTTTCTCGCTCGATTCATCTCTGTGTTACTTTTCTATATCTGCTGTAGATTTCTTTCCATTACCTGTGTCTGAATAACCAAACAATAATTTCGATTCAAAAAGATCGAAATTTTATTGGAGCTTGCCCTCGGGACCCTATTC
>NW_007400510.1:0-822 GCF_000475195.1 Diaphorina citri | reverse complement strand
GTTTAAGATGGCGTGCCATCAGAATCGGTTCCGTTTCCGAAAGCAAAATTCATTTTTATTTCAGTTTCAAGGGCCAAAGTCCGTGCCCTGAGGCACCCTGCAACACCGGGCCTGCCAAAACATTCCAATACTGCAACACGGGCCCTAATGTAGCGTAGAATAGGAAATCTCCCAACAAAAACTACAACATAACTTCTCGTTTTCCTCACCGTTCAGCGTTTTCTATTATCCCTTCCCCCACACGCTTTCGGGTTTCCGAGGAAATTTTCAAGTGACTAAGATTAATAGACGGAGATTTTCCTCACCCAAAATAAATAAGACCCATCTAAACATTCTAAACCACCTTCCAGCTTCCACCTCCATTTTAGCATCAGATTACTTGAGATTGTAGTTGAAGATGCTATAATAACAATAGCGTTAGGTATATTCAGTAAAAAACTTACCTTGAGGGTTTCCGCTCAGTGAAAAATCTTTTACAGGTCCAATTGGCACCAACATAGGGGGAAAAGTACGGAATTACTTTCGGTAAAGTTAAAAGCTGATACGAAGTTTGGAAAACGAGCCCGTTGCCTTTAGGGGTTTCGCTCTATTATGGCTCCTAGGAGTCCTAGGGTTTTCGCTCTATGGAAAATCTTCTACCCAATTTCCACCAAAATTGGGAGATATTTTTATCGAATTAATTTCGTTAAAAGCTGAAACGAAGTCCAGAAGAAACGAAATTACGAATCAGTTGGGGTCCACTGATGATGCCACTTGCAGCTGAAACAACTTACTGATTTCCCACCAGGAATGTAAAATAAACAAAGACATAAAACAAACGGG
>NW_007400509.1:0-822 GCF_000475195.1 Diaphorina citri | reverse complement strand
GTCTGTATCATTTTCATACGTATGGATTTTTAGGATGCATCGCGCGACTCCGCTGCTCCGCTCTGCTAAAAGTCTCACACGACTACGCTTCTAATGTGCTACAGGCCTGACGCATTTCTCTTCTCGACTTATCTTCATGAGATTGTGAGGCTGTGCGAGTACTTGGGTGATTGCTGAGAACATTTTGAGTCATTATGAAGTAATTTTCTAATTCTGAAGGATATTAATCATTTCAGCGCTTGTTGTTATTAATCAAGGAAGGATGTTGCTAAAATTCTCTTTTTATTCTCATTATTTGAAGTGCCTACTATCTTGATTCTAGCAGTATCTGTCTACTTTCCTAACAGAGGTGTAAATAGATCCCTTAGCTAGACGAGAAGGACTAAGGACTCTCTATACTTGTGACTATGAAACTCGGTAATTCATTCAGTGATTATTCTTTCTTTGTGTGCTCTATTACTCCATTATGTATTTATGAATGCATTGGGCGCTGATTCCGCTCCTTTTGTTTCCAGCAAAGATGAAATCAGTGAACATTAGAGAAGCCGTGGTCGTGGTATTGTTTGGTGTTTCTACACAAAGGTCATCCGATGATACCTCTCTCCAAGTTATGGAATTATTCAAATCATGGAACAATTGTTAGAACTACTTTCATATCTACCGAAAATCTCTCTCTCTCTCTCTCTCTCTCTCTCTCTCTCTCTCTCTCTCTCTCTCTCTCTCTCTCTCTCTCTCTCTCTCTCTTTTAGTTATGGAATTATTCAAATCATGGAACAATTGTTAGAACTACTTTCATATCTACCGAAAATCTCGAAATCTTTA
>NW_007400508.1:0-822 GCF_000475195.1 Diaphorina citri | reverse complement strand
AAAAATTGAATTTTCGACCTTTTAAAGTTACTTTTTTGGAGTTTTGACCTCAGATTCGAATTTTTCACAACTTTTTACTTAGGAATCGACCATTTATTTATAATTTTTACCCACTTGCAACTCCTCCATTATCAAATGTAACCAATTAGAACAGTGAGTTCACTGAAATTATTATTACGCTTTAATTATTAAAGCCGTCTCTTCCCCCCTCCTCCTTTTTCTCCTCCCACTCTAGTTTTACCTCCCCTAACTTCGTTTCTTCCCCTCTTTTGATTCTTCTCTTTTTTTCCCTCCTCTGACTTTCTCTTCTCCCATAACAATTTCAACCTCCCCTGACTTCGTCCCTTTGTCTCTTCTCTCTCCTCTTTTTCTTCCTAGTCCTCTTTCTTCTTCCTTCTGTAACTCCCCGTTTATTATACTCCTTCACGGAATGACCGGATTTGAACATGGAGTGATGTTGACTGATCCGATTTGTAACTAATCACAAAACGATTTGTGACTCGCGTCAAAAATCTTAACTTTAATGTTATTAGATTTTCTCTACTTTTCAAAAGGTAATCTGGAACTTGATGGTGACAAGGGTGGGTATTGGCAAGGTTGGTGTTCGTAGAAGGTTGACCCATCCTTTGGGGCAGTTGCCCTACACCTAAGCCTCAGAGTGAGCTTTTTGTGTATGATATGGTATGTTAGCTATCCCAAATTTGAACCTATGAACATGTATGACTTGTATGTACATAGATTGGAGTTAAATAAACAGTGAATTTCAAGATATGTATTTCTGAAGAGGTAAACCAGATAATCTGTAGAGAAAATTTTGTAAAA
>NW_007400507.1:0-822 GCF_000475195.1 Diaphorina citri | reverse complement strand
TGATTCTTCTTCGCCTTTTCCCGTTTTCAGACGGGGTCGGCGTTTTTCGTCAGCTTCTCAATCAGCCCTGCTTGTGATTGCTTTGGGCGTCATTTGGTTTTGGCAACAAAATTTTACGAGTGGATGCCCTTCGCACTCAACCTTTGCTATCCCATTCTGCGTTAGAAAATTTGGTACTTCTCACACATCGACTGAAATATTTTCATCATCTTGCATTTCCTTTTAAATTTACTAAAATTTTTTTTTTTTTTTTTTTTTTTTTTTTTTTTTTTAATTTTTTACCCACTTTAACAAGTTTTTGTCTTTCGTGGGACCTCTCTCAAGGTGTTAAATTTTTGTATATAATCCGTGTTAAATTTTTGTATATAATCCGATGATCTTATTTTCAAAATACATTTTCTCATTCACTTTTGAACCCGACAAGTTTCTTAATATTGTGATGGAAAGCTGCGTGATGTTCACACACCAAATTCTCACCTTAATATCACTCATGCCTTTGATAGGGACCCGATCGCTCCCCACTTTATTTTGGCAATTCCACTAAACTTCAACTCTTCCCTATAGATATTTTCTGTGTCAGAAAATGTGGCACATCCACTATTTACGTACATTTTCTATTTTAATTTCTTGGTAGAAATATTTATCAACTAAGGTAGGTATTAACCTGCCTCGGTGGCGTAGTGGTCAAGATCGCCTGGTAAACAGGAGGCCGTGGGTTCGATCCCAGCCAAGGTATGGAATTTTATCATTTATTTGAGAATTTGACCACATAATAATGGAGCTCTAAGGGTTAGGTGGTAGAGAACGCCTAAGGCGTTAACC
>NW_007400506.1:0-822 GCF_000475195.1 Diaphorina citri | reverse complement strand
TGCAGTTGTTTTGTTGTCTGCTCCAAACTCTTTAAGGATGTTGAAAAGAGTTGACCGGTCTGCGGAGTCGTACGCCTTTTTAAAGTCAACGAACGTGATGAAGATATCCTTTCCCCTCAATCTTCTATATCTGATGACAAATTTTAAATTGAGAATTTGCTCGACACACGACCGTCCCTTTCTAAAACCACCTTGATACTCGCCTATTTCCTTGTCAAGTTGCTCTTCCAGCCTATTTTGTAAGGCTTTGGATAGAATTTTATATGTGACCGGAAGCAAGGAAATCCCTCTGTAATTGTTGGCATCGGTTTTATCGCCTTTCTTAAAGATGGGGTGAATGAGAGCAGTTTTCCAATCCTCCGGTACATGTTCAGTCCTCCAAATTTCCTTGAGCATTCCTAGTAACTTTCCTTGAGTTGTAGCATCAACACTTTTCCACATTTCTGCAATTATCATGTCTTCCCCCGGTGCTTTATTATTCTTTAGGTTTTTGATTATCTCTCTGATTTCTAAGATGGATGGAGGTTGTGAGTCTTCATTTACTATATTTGGGGTACTAGATGGAAATTTTTCGTTGGGTTCTTGACAGTTGAGGAGTTGTTCAAAGTAGGTTGCTAGGATGTCACAGTTTTCCTCATTGTTCATGGCCAGTCGTCCATTCGCATCCTTGAAACACAAATTTGGAGCTTCGTATTTTTGTAGTTTTTGTTTGAAAGTCCCATAAAAAGATCTCGTATTATTTTTCTTAAAATCTTCATCCATTTGTATAAGTTGACTCTTTTCATACAATCTCTTCACTGACCTTATAGTTTTCGCTGTTGA
>NW_007400505.1:0-822 GCF_000475195.1 Diaphorina citri | reverse complement strand
TGTACTGGAAGCCTTATCAGCGTAAGTATTCCTCAATATTATGAAATTGATAGGAAGTTTTGCCTCGTCAAGGACTAGCATACCATGGCAAGTACAGCTTCGATACATTCACTCATAGGAAATCTTGTCTTGTCAAGGACTATAATCCTGTACTGGAAGCCTTATCAGCGTAAGTATTCCTCAATATTATGAAATTGATAGGAAGTTTTGCCTCGTCAAGGACTAGAATACCATGGCAAGTACAGCTTCGATACATTCACTCATAGGAAATCTTGCCTTGTCAAGGACTATAATCCTGTGCTGGAAGCCTTATCAGCGTAAGTACTCAATATTATGAAATTGATAGGAAATTTTGCCTCGTTAAGGACTAGAATACCATGGCAAGTACAGCTTCGATACATTCACTCATAGGAAGTCTTGCCTTGTCAAGGACTATAATCCTGTCCTGGAAGCCTTATCAGCGTAAGTACTCAATATTATGAAATTGATAGGAAATTTTGCCTCGTCAAGCACTCTTTTTTTAAGAGGTTTGACAGAGAGAACTGTAACTGCTGAGGTCTTATCGTCCCGAAATCGAAGAGAGAAGGAAGACAGGATAGGAGAAAGCCAGCCATTCCGAGAACGAACCTTATCTGCTTACGCCCCTGGCGGGAATCGAACCCGCGGCCTAGCGCTTACAAGGCAGACGCACTACCAACCAAGCTAACTAGGCTGGCCGAAAGCCTAGTGTAATACCCATTCCAGCACGGAGGTTACTTTCAATATTTTAACCCATTCTGTCTCCACAGGTCGCTTTATCCCCCTTATTCCAAGAACAAAATG
>NW_007400504.1:0-822 GCF_000475195.1 Diaphorina citri | reverse complement strand
ATACATTAATATAATTATCTACCTAATTATAATAGGTTCTGATGCTTGAAAATAATCTAATCCTTGTACATCTATATATAAATAAAATTGTAGATTTGTCTGTACATTGCTTAGAATCGTGAAATTTTTAGTTATTCTTACTCCTTATGCATTCACGATTCCAAAAATCACATTAGAAAAATTTCTGTCTGTCTGTTACGCTAAATAGACCTTGGTTGTCCTCTTTTCACGCAAAAACGGCTCGACCGATTTTGATGAAATTTTTTGTGGTTGTTAAGAAAAGTACTCCGGGTAACATAGGCTACTTCAAATTGTCACATTCCATCCTGATTCAAAATGGCGGCGGTTCAATGTTATGCCTATTATGCTGCACTGTGGGACATGTCAGGGAGCGCGTAGCGCGACCGTGTGTGTGGTGTGATGGGTGTGTGTGTGTGGTGTGATGGGTGTATGTGCGATGGATGTGTGGTGTGATGTGATGGGTTTGCGTGTGTGTGTGGTGGTGTGCGTGTGTGTGTGTGTGTGGTCCCGTACAAAGGACGGATCAACCACTAGTTGTACATACAATAATGCCCCTAACGGAGCTCCCGAAGGGACAAAAAATTTGATCAACAAATTTCCCTTCTATAAACGTTTACGAGTATTTACAAAAAATAATCAAAATCGGACAGTCTGTTCGACAGTCATGTTGGGAGAAACAGACAAACACCTAAGTGCGAAAATTGGGCGTCGAGTTAACTACTAATACAAAAATCTGGTGTGAACATCACACGACTTTCTATTACATTTGCAGAATACGTAGGTATTTGAAAAGAAATAGAA
>NW_007400503.1:0-822 GCF_000475195.1 Diaphorina citri | reverse complement strand
GAGAGAGAGAGAGAGAGAGAGAGAGAGAGAGAGAGAGAAGGCCTGGTGAATATAATGTATTATTTGATTATTTTATTTATTAAGTATTTTTCCTATATTGGAGCCTTGTTCCAAGTTGTGCTGAACTCAGGATACTTGCGTCCCGCAATTTTGTTTCTGGATGTGTGCTCCTAGAAATAAAGTGCCAAATCTGGCCAAATATTTATACTTACTGCTCGAATAGGACTAAAGAGTCCTTTCAACGCAGCATAGGTTACTACCAAAATTGTACATAGTTAAATCCTCAAATAATGTTAAGGATGAAATTCCACACCTCGGCTGGAATTGAACTCACGCCCTCCTGATTACCAGGCGAGCGTCATGACCACTACACCACCAAGGCAGGAACACGAAAGATTTGAAAGTCGTCAGGTGGAGAATCCAGGAAGGAATTAGACAGGTAAATGCTAATGTAACTTGAAGGACATACTGGTACCAATCAAGGAATATGTTTAATAGCCTGATTGCTCAAGAAGTAAACGGGTATTAGGATTAAAGATAGAGGAATGTGAAGAAGATTACAAAGCTCCTTGAATCTTTGGATGATGATGGATTTTTATATATAAATAGGCATTATGAAACACAAATCAGGTACCGAGCTGGTAATAGGTCTAAAACGAATCAACAATATAAACTTAGTTCCTGCGCCAAGCTATGAAATCATGTTTGAAAAGTTTTGATGATAATACCTGAAGGCGTTTTTGTCAGCCTAGTTAGCTTAGTTGGTAGTGCGTCTGCCTTGTAAGCGCTAGGCCGCGGGTTCTATTCCCGCCCGGGGCGGAT
>NW_007400502.1:0-822 GCF_000475195.1 Diaphorina citri | reverse complement strand
GGGATCTCACCCATCATGCGGCGACAAGCTACCCGCCTCCTCAACTTAACCTCACCCAGCCTGATTGGAGCTGGGAACCCAGCAGCACGCTGATTCCCCAGAAAGTTAGAACTTCCTATCAATCTGTTTAATACAATTCCTGCCTATTCTGAATGTTACAGATCCAGACGATATTGTCATTTTGGATACAACTCTGCCGGAATTTCAATTGAATAATGACGCCCTGTCGACAATACAAAGTAAGTTTTTCACATTGCCTCACCAATTATTCAACTCCGGGATCCTTCGGGAACTGGTACCTACAATCATCGTGCTAGAATAGAATAGAATATACTCGAATCCTTGTTTGGTTATCCTGCTCGAATGAGACTAAAAAGTCCCTTTTGCCCAGCAGTTTAAACAAGATCTCATGTATTTTATGGGTTTAATAACATAGCATAATACATAAATGTCAACAGTATAAAAAAAAAACGCTCTCAAAAATTGTTCCCCTTTTTCGATCTCATCTCATTCCATGATCTTCTGTTTCAGATGCAGATGAGGTCTCTGTTTGCTCCGCAGTACATGCAGAGCAAAACATAGGCTCTACTTCAGACACCTTGCTCAACTCTAATGTCTACTATAACCTAAATTGTGAGGTAAGAAGGATTAGTCCTGGAATTAAACCCTGAACCTCCGGAATGCAAGCCTAGTGCAATACACACATGGCCACGGAGATTACCATAAAGTTGGATATCGTGTACCTAAAGTCATACAATTTGAGCCTTAAGTCATTATTACAAATTTAAACTTGATCCGCCAGATACATGCTTGGTTGGTAGT
>NW_007400501.1:0-822 GCF_000475195.1 Diaphorina citri | reverse complement strand
CAGCAAAGCATACGAAACCACAAAAAAGCAACATGAAAAAAAGGAAATAAAAAAGGAAGGAGAAGAAGAAGAAGAGGAAGAAGAAGAAAAGAAGAAAAAATAAATGTTGAAAAAAAAATCCTTACTAGAGTGAAGCTTTGACCAAAATGAACAGAAAGTAGAAAAGAGAAAGCAAGAATTTAAGGGACGTAAAAAAAAAGAAACTCAAAGGCACTCATGCAAAAATTCGTTCCTTTTCACAGTGGGAAAAAGACATGTTGAAAACAAGACAGAAAAAAGTAACAAAAAAATCGAAATTTTCTTGCTTCCATAGAGAAGAATGAGAAAAAAAGTAGACGAAGAAGAAGAAGAAGACGGAGACGAAGCGACGATCAAAAGGGAGATGAACAGAACGACGAAACATAGAAGAACACAAAGACAAAAAGTAAAAAATATAAAAAAAGAAGAAAAAGAGGAGGACGAGAAAGGATATAAAGAACAAGATCAAATAACAAGAAGACTTGAAAGAAGAGGACAACTTAAAATTCAGAGAAAAGAAAGGACAGAACCGAAAAGGAGAAAGAAACATGATCTTTTTTGACACAGATGTAATAAAAGAAAACAGGCTAAGGCTTAGCCTGTTTTGTTAAGGCTAGAAATAAGTGACGCGGATTACCGCAGTAACATCATGTTAGGCAAATCTTTTTCAGGTTTTTACTCTCTCTCGCTTCCTTTTTCTCCCGAGGCATGGCCAAACTTGTAGAAAAGGCTTCTAGAAACACACCCATCACACCACACACACACACACCCATCACACCACACACACAAACCCATCACACCACA
>NW_007400499.1:0-822 GCF_000475195.1 Diaphorina citri | reverse complement strand
TTTTTTTCTAATAGGTTTGATAGAGGGAACTCACTGTGTATAGAGGGGGAAGAGGTTATAAAAAAAGCACTAATTTTTTATTACAACCCAAGTAGGTACATATAGTATACGTACATAGGTAATATGTAGATAACTTTATACATACACTTTTTCGAATGTAGTTAAGTAAGTAGGTACCTATATGGATAACTACTTTGGTATGTACTTAAAGGTTAGTAAGTTGCTTTACCTACATACCTACTTACCTAGAGTTTAAGGCTTTCGTTACAGTCATGAGGAGATATTCAGGAGAAAAAAGTAAAAAAAAAAAATATGGTATATAATTATATGATATTATCATGATGATGTCATGAAACTTCGTGGGAAAGATTATACTTTTTTTCATCAGTGTTCCTAAAAAAAAGCCTTTGCAAGAACAATGTTTTTATTTTATTTTTATATGTAAGTAAGTAAGTATATTATTTGAAAAGTAAGTTCGTAAGTTCATCATTTGTTATACTAGTAGCTCAGTAGCACCCAGCCTGTTTTGAAGACAGCACCTACTTACTTACTTATCTTTTTTTTTTTTAGTCCGCTATCAGCTGAGGAAGAAGAAGAAGAAGAAGATCGAACCACAACAAACAAACAAACAAACAGGGATTTCATAAGTATAAAACAGAGTAAACATAAAGCATAAACACCAATGGAAAAATAAATGAATGAATAAAAATAGTAAACAAATAAATACATGATTCACCCCCCAGCTCTAGGTGCGTGAAGTTAGCACCACAACTTTTGCTGCGAATTTGTACCAAAGCCCATCATTTAGTACCCATTTTGTTC
>NW_007400498.1:0-822 GCF_000475195.1 Diaphorina citri | reverse complement strand
TTCTTCCCCCCCAAACACTGATCTTTTCTTTCAAGGTTTTTTTTTTTTTATTTTATTTCAATTCACGGGGGCTACCCATTAGTACAGCAAGTCCCTAACTTAAAACTACAGTAAATATTAAACAACTAAAAAAAAAAATAATAATAATAAAAACACCAAAAGGCTAACAAAAGGTTGACCTTTTATGTCTCTATGTTTTCTCATTTTTCTTTTTCATCCAAATTCTTTCCTCTTTCCGCCACTGGTGTTCTCATTTTCATCATCATTACTTATGACATTAATTTTTACTTTGTTCTTTTTACTTTCCATTATTCTCTTTCTTCGTACGCTCTCTCTCTCCCTTCCTCTTTCTCTCAGCCTAATTTTATTAATTTTGTTTACGTTATCCTTCACTTCTTTATTAGAATATTTCGCTTCGTCGTCTTCTTCTTCATTCTCCTCCTTCTCCTCCTTCTTCTTGTTGTTGTTGTTGTTGTTGTTGTTGTTGTTGTTGTTGTTGTTGTTGTTGTTGTTCTTCTTCTTCTTCTTCTTCTTCTTCTTCTTCTTCTTCTTCTTCTTCTCGTTCTTCTTGTTGTTGTTCTTCTTCTTCTTCTTTTTCTTCTTCTTGTTCATTATCATTTCTCCTCCTCCTCCTCTTCTTGTTATTTTTTTAATTTTTCTAGTGATGTTTTAATTGAATAAGATCTAGGAAGTGTTGAGTTATTTTGTACAGAGAGATCCAAAAGAGGGCACGACGCGACGCCCAGTGGTAACACGATAAAATATTAATCCTGCTATGTAAAAGATTCTAAGCTCACCAAAAAAAAAAAAAAAAAAAAAAAA
>NW_007400497.1:0-822 GCF_000475195.1 Diaphorina citri | reverse complement strand
AATTTGGACCGATTGCAATACTTTCTCATTACCTTGTATAGGTTCCCTATACGTAAGGGTAATAGAAAGTAAAAAAACACACAGTACCTACTATCACGTCACTTCACGTGAGCACATAGAGAGTCAGAAAGATATAATTCAAAGTTTTCCCATAATATTGTGGGTAATTCCGTTCACGATAGCCACACTGCCCTCACGTCACGTGAGATAGTAGTGTGTTTTTACCTTAACCCCTCTATAACAGCCATCCCTTCGACACTGCAAAGTGAAATGGTCATAAAGTTTTCGCGCTTCGGTCGAAATTTTTTACTATCGCGAAACGATAAGAAAATAAAAAGTGCATTACTTTTTTTTATTATTCTTTTTAACAAACGATTGTGCATTCTTATGTTCATTTGTTCTTTCTTCTTTTTTTCCTTCTTCTTCTTCGTCTTCTTCTTCTCCTCCTTCTTCTTCTTCTTCTTCTTCTTCTTTTCTTCCTCTTCTTCTTTATTGGTTTAGTTTTTCTTTAAATATTTCTTTTTCCTTTTTTTAATTTATTTTTATGATTTCATTTTTCGTGTTGATGATAATCGGTAGACAGTAGAGACAGCTTAGGTACCTACTTATTTATTTTCAGGGTCGTATGTTGATGCACCAAGCCCCGTAGGGAACTGATAACTGATAAGGTCTGGAAGACAGAATAGTAGAAAGCCAGCCAGGAGACTTAATTTGGTAATTTGGTAATTTTTATTTGTTCCATGATACAATTACATTGCTTAGATGCTTAGAACATTAAAACATATACAAAAAAAAGAGAAAAAAAAATAATAATAATAATAA
>NW_007400496.1:0-822 GCF_000475195.1 Diaphorina citri | reverse complement strand
CTAGAAATGTCTGAGAACAGGTAAACCAACCAATTTGAACTGAGTGAGTCCCGTTATCCTAATAGGTCACTTGAATTATAATTCGGTTTTTGGCTTGTTTCATAATCAAAACAGATTTTGGGACAAACTTTTATCTCTGAGGAAAAGAACTGGCGATTCTGATGGACACAGAATGTTTACCTACTAAATATCAGAACTCAGAACGGTCTACTGAATGTTGGGAACAAGCTCCGATTTCATGCTCATGTCTTCGTCAGACTTCGTATACCATACCACAGAGCACAGAGGGCATAAAGCTGTGTCCACAAATAGTAGGCGGATGGCCGTCGATCGATGTCGACTGAAACCATACACTGCCTCGACAAAGTATATCGAGGTACCTCGTCGATCGACGGCCGGCGGCTACAGCTTAACATTTCCACGGAATATTACCTACCATAATTTTGCTGGAAGTTTAAACATCCAGCGTTACTCAAACCAAAAAGGCATGATTATAACTCGAGAAATCTCTGCTAAATTGCTGAATTCCAAACTTCTATTACACCCAACGCTACGGCTACGAATTGTGAAAGAAATTCTTTCAACAAAAAACCTTACCAGCCACTCCTGAGTAATCTACTAAGAAAATATGTATAAGCTGCTTAATATTTCATTTATCTTCTAATACATATATGTTTTTTCTATAGAAAAAATGAACCATCAGAAAACTGGTTTCACATGAAGAACCTGAGAGGAACAGTTAGATTTAGGAGTTGGTTAGCTGTAATTTTTTGACATGCTAACCTCACATTATGTTTCATATAGCAGACAACATAAATTTCT
>NW_007400495.1:0-822 GCF_000475195.1 Diaphorina citri | reverse complement strand
CTTATATTGAGAGGAGGAGGAGGAGGAGGAGGAGGAGGAGGACGAAAATAGGAAAGGAAGGAGATGAAAATAGGAAGGTGGGAAGGATAAAATGGATATAGAACATGGAGGGAAGGAAGAAGAGGGAGATGTAGGTAAGAGAGAGAGAGGAAGGGAGGGAGGGAGACGAAGAACGAATGGACGACACGAGGGAGATAGAACTAGGCAGGAAAGAAGAAGAGGAAAAAGAAGAAGAAGAAGAAGAAGACGAAGATCAAGAAGAAGAAGACGAAGAAGGGAGATAGAAAAGGGAGGGGATAATATACGTAGAGAGACGATACCTGAGAAAAGTGAGAGTAGCGAAGAAATTTATTCCACAGGCAGAGAAAAAAATCTGATAAAAAGTTAAAGGAATAGAGACAAGAGAGAGGGAGAGTGGAGATGTGAATAGAAAGAGAGAGTGGAAATATGGAAAAAGGGAGAGAGAGAGAGAGAGAGAGAGAGAGAGAGAGCATATGAATTGAAAAAGAGAGAGTGGAAAGAGAAAGAGAGAGGGAGATATTATAAAATAATGTGATGATGTGATAATACCTTGAGAAATATTAGATTTCCCTTGGAATAGATAGAGAGAGAGAAGGAGAGAGAGACAAGGAAGAGGGAAAGAGAGATAGACAAGAGATAGAGATAGGCAGAAAGATTGATTGATTGATTGATTGATTGATTGAATATAACCATTTATTTGATTTATTTATTATTTTAAAATGTATGTACAATAAAAACGATCTCCTAAGCTAATGCTTAACTTATAGAGAGATCGCTCTCATCTCATAAGTTAGTAATCTT
>NW_007400494.1:0-822 GCF_000475195.1 Diaphorina citri | reverse complement strand
CATAGATGCTAGCACTGAAAATAATAAAGAGAATGATGATATAAATCTGAAAATTATTCAACCGTTACAAATACCAGCATGAATATATTACCTGAGATACAGAAAAGGAGAAAACAGATTAAACGAGAAGAGATTTTTAAGATTTGTAAAGAAAGGATCAGAGGCAAAACATAATAAACATAACGTGAAAGGATAAAAGGGACTCGATGGAATATATCGGAAGTACACATGAAGGAGTCCTTCACACACACCTGCATCTAAGGATCCAAGATCCTTGGATGAGGGTGTATTACAAGGTCGAATCTCTTCTAGTAGGGATCAGAACATCAGAATGGAAATATGATGAGGTAATGGAAGAATAAAACAGCGACCAGGCACGACACCAGACTGAGACTTGTTGACAGGAAAACCGAGATTGTGGAGTGGAAAAAATTCGCTGTAGATGCAATTTTAGAAATTCTTGATGATAAGAGGTACCTACTTTAAAGACTCTGCACACTGAGGTAGAAGGCACATTCCAATTATTTACCGAAGAGTAAATCATGCTCTGAGACTGAAATAACACATTACGCAAATGTTATTCTCCCGGAATAACATTTTCGTTTAGTCTTTAGTCAAAATTTAAAAATAAGCCCACACAGTTCGAATGCCAAAAGTCGAACTGCATCTATGTAGCTGATCTTATGAATACCCATGTGTCCCAAAGATACTCAAAATGGTAGACCCTTACAACCAGTCCTGCCATGCACCCCTCCTGAGTCCTGAGGTAATAGGAAGAAAAAATATTTATAATTTTCGGTCCCTCTTACTTCATACCAATCT
>NW_007400493.1:0-822 GCF_000475195.1 Diaphorina citri | reverse complement strand
CCTTTGGGTGTTGAACATGTTTCCAAATTTCATCAACATCGGACGACATCGATACTGGCGTCCCCCAACCCCGGGGGGGGAGGGGACATTTAGGGGCCCCACAGGGACACATTCAGGGGCCTCCAATACCATTTTTTGGTGCACCCACACCCAAACTATTGCGCTAGGGGCCCCCCGAAAAAGTTGTACAGACGCTATCACACCAAAAGAGGTTAAACGAGCTTCAGAAGAGGGAAAATTCAAAAAGGAAAATTAATACAATTCTAGATTCTAGCTGTGTTAACTTTCACTTACTTCAAATAAAGGCGTGAAGTATGTCTGTACTTGAAACCTATGCTGGTTTATTTGATCCTGAATTGAAGTACGAATCAACCATGTTCCATCCTTAGCTAAGTTGGGTAGCTGAAACGACAGACTAGACACCCCTGAAACAAAACAATACAATGTAAATAAGTAAGTAAATAGGTAAATACATAAAGATTCCGATTGTTCACCCATCCAGATATTTGCCACAGAACAAAGTGCTTAACTTCAATGTCACAATGGGAACTTGGCAAATGGAACTTTCTACTCCTTCCTCCTTTCCCCCCACACTAAATGAAATCAAGCTTTGCACATTGCATAATTACAAAGATACCAGGCGTTCATAGAAAATTGAAATAATTTAGCTGTTACGGAATAAAACAATTAATTTTCCGTACCTATGCGTCCTATGCAATGATTGCATTGGTTTTATGAGACAGTTAAGAAGGTAATCTTGGTGTACTATGTGAGTAACTTACCATTATTGGTGTAGATGGAAATCCATCGCCTCATAATAAT
>NW_007400492.1:0-822 GCF_000475195.1 Diaphorina citri | reverse complement strand
ACGCTGAAACTACCTTTTCACGTGTTTGAATACAAAGGGAGAGAAAAAAGTGTGTGGGGAACTGGGGACTTTGGAGCAGAAAATCCGACTTTGTTTTCCATAAAACTTCTACCTACTCATTTTAAAACTTTCCGCATACAGGGTGTCCCATGAATCGCTACAAATTGACCTTAACTTTGAAAGAGAACGAATAGTTGTTCTAACTTGAAATTTAAGTGGTGCATAAGGTACCTTTCGTGCATAATATAAGACCAACCATTCACACTCAGACCGTCCGTCAGACAGCCTTTTCCTTGTCAAAAATAAAGAATTCAAGCCCTAGGTCCGTCAGACAGCCTTTTCCTTGTAAAAAATAAAGAATTCAAGCCCTAGGTCTGTCAGACAGCCTTTTCCTTGTAAAAAATAAAGAATTCAAGCTCTAGGTCTGTCAGACAGCCTTTTCCTTGTAAAAAATAAAGAATTCAAGCCCTGGGTCTGTCAGACAGCCTTTTCCTTCTCTCTCTCTCTCTCTCTCCCTCTCTCTTAGTGATACCACTCTTATCACAAAAGAATGGATGACATAAAAACAATTAACAGTTAAAATGTTTGTTGACCTCTGAGCCTGCTCAGACACCATGCCCGCACAGTCTCCAAGCAATCTCGAAGTAAAACACTCTTCAATATGATGCTGTAGAACTGGGCCTTAGAGGAATGTAAAGACTATAAGGTAGTAGGTAGATACTGGATACCTACTTTCTATTTCGTAAGTAATAATAATAGTGCTTATTTATACTGCTCGCATAGGACTGAAAAGTCCCTTTACTCCAGCAGTAGGCTACTACT
>NW_007400491.1:0-822 GCF_000475195.1 Diaphorina citri | reverse complement strand
AAGGTTCGTTCTCGGAACACCTGGCTTTCTCCTACCCTGTCTTCCTGCTCTGGGCTATGGTCAAGGCTCCGTTGAGGATGCTTCTAGCCTGTGGTCGATGGTCGGTTCTCCCCTTTTCAAATTCTCATCGCACGACTCCGTGCCTATTAGTGCTCGCTAAATGGAAGTAACAAGATACCTACCTCTATTCAAGTAGGTTGTTGATATTATGTTCCACGAGGTAATTCTACCTCAACACAAGGAGCTCAGTTTACAAAGATTGGACTGATTAGTTATTAGCTCATTAGTTAGGCACCTATAAGTATAAACTGGAATGGGATTCGTCCTAAGCTGACGGTCAGTCTAAATCAAATAATGTACCTACTAACAAACAATTTCTAATTAGCTAGCTTTTTGCAAGCTACGGGTACACGCTACACGAGTGAATAAGTTTCTTAGACCTAATTTCTTCTCTCTGTTTCCAGTGGTGTTCAGAAATCGTTCCGTAAACGCAGTGTATCTACCCTATCCTTTGACCAAGCGGTTTGATCCTAGGTAAGTGCGTAATTTGAAAAGCCATCTCCTTACTCGTAGATCTACGAAACTATTCCGATTTTACAATTTATTTATTTAAGTTCCTTCGTTATTTTAGAAATTATGGAAGTGGACAAAATATTAAGTACCTACGTACGTATCTACCCAATACTTACTCACAGCCTCATAACGCCACTCCCTTGGGTATTATTGACCTTATGCGAAATCAGTTTCAATAGAATTACCTAAGCCAATTTGTCTGATATCTCATCATGTTGGTTACCAAGATTATTACATTGTGTTCTCAGA
>NW_007400490.1:0-822 GCF_000475195.1 Diaphorina citri | reverse complement strand
TACTAGTATTATGTTCAGTATCTGACATATTGATATTTGTGAATTGCCCTTTTCTATAGGTTATGTTGCGTTTATAATCGATGTTCATATATGAGATAAGATGAGATTAATGTTTGTAATGATACGCGAAAGTTAACGAAAAATACGGGTAGAATAGACCTCACGTCTCAATTGAGACTACCCGGTAGAATGATTAGAATTCCAATACCAGATTAAAGCAAAAGAAGAAAAAACCAAAACCGATAAACGCTGAAAATGTTGAAAATTATGTATGTACAATTAATTAGTCCAGTTTAGAATTTAAAATTGATTTGGAATGTGGGTGGGGGGGATTTAGCAACTATGGCTGGTCGCTAGTAAGTACCTACCAGTACAAAACAAAATTTATTAATGAAAGTATACCTGAGTGAGTAACTATGGCTGGTTACTGTTGAATAAAAGAAAAGAAAAGGGGGTCGTGAATAAAAGAGAGTTATGATGGGGCGAGGTCAATTGATATAGAAAGCTGATCAATTGGTATAGAGAAAATATGGGGAGTGGGTGAAAAAAGCTACGTGTTGGGCGTTTGGGGTGTTTTTGGGGTCGCGGGTAAAAAGAGTCACTATTGTTGGGTTGGGGTCGTGGATAAAAGAGTCACTAGTTGGGTTGGGGTCGTGGATAAAAGAGTCACTATTGTTGGGCTATAGAAAGAAAATTGAGGGTGTTTGGGGTCGTGGATAGAAGAGTCACTAGTTGGGCGCCAATTGATATAGAAGGAAGAAAAAGGGTTGTCCCCGTTTGGGTGCCAATTGATATAGAAAGAGTAAAGGGTTAACCCATCCT
>NW_007400489.1:0-823 GCF_000475195.1 Diaphorina citri | reverse complement strand
GTATTACACGAAAAAATAATGAGAGTAATACTGAGGACACAAAAAAAGGTGTTCGTTTTAAAAAATGAACAAGAAGAATAAGAAGAAAGAGAGGAAGAGAAGGAGACAACAAAGAGGGAGAAATAGAAGAAGAAAAAGGAGGAGGAGAAGAAGGAGAAGGAGAAGAAGAAGAAGGAGAAGAGAAGAAGAAGAAGAAGAAGGAGAAGAAGAAGGATTACACGAAAAAATAATGAGAGTAATACTGAGGACACAAAAAAAGGTGTTCGTTTTAAAAAATGAACAAGAAGAAGAAAGAGAGGAAGAGAAGGAGACAACAAAGAGGGAAAAATAGAAGAAGAAGAAGAAGAAGAAGGAGAAGAAGAAAGAGAAGGAGAAGGAGAAGAAGAAGAGAAGAAGAAGGAGAAGAATAGGATGAGTTGGAAGAGGAGGTAAAAAAAGGTATTTTTATAAATGGAAAACAGTAAAAGGAAGAGAGAAAAAATGTACGGGATAGAGGCATTAGAAGACTATGGATTGGATTTTTTTTTTTTTTACTGATTTTCTCTAATCACGATCGAATAAACTACGGGCTAAAAAATTCCCGGAGGGACGGACCCAGCTTGTTTTTTGTAATATTGTTAATGGACTTGTAAAAGGAAAAGAGAACCTCTATACATATACCTATACATACAGGGTGTTCAAACTAATACTGCCTCATAGGAAAATAACCGTTAAAAAAATTGAAAATAACCGAAAATAACCGACAATTTTTTTTTTCTTTTTTTAATATTTAAACAAGGTTTTTTTATTTACATATGTTTAAACTATACCTATGAAATATATA
>NW_007400488.1:0-823 GCF_000475195.1 Diaphorina citri | reverse complement strand
GTCTATCTGGAAAAATGTAAAAGCTCAACTTGGAAACTTGGAACGTCTTATTTCGTCTTGGGAACGTCAAACGTCTTCATAATTTCAAAATCTCCCGCATAACTACAACCAAAGAGAAAACGTCGTAAGGACGTGTTTACGCGTAGGCTATCGCGACAGTATGGTTATTGAAAAGTGTTAGATAATAGATAGATGTCTATTCTTGGATTTCTTTAAGTTTTTTCTTGAACTGGTCCAAGGATAGATGGAAAATATCTATATCTTCCTTCTGTTTTATTAAATGATTATATTTTTCGATCATACGATATAAAGGCGAATATTTTAGGAAGTTTGTTTGGGTATGTTTTGGACTGAACAGTTCTTTATTTCTCGTATGTTTGGAATTTATCCTAAAACAGACATCCTCTAGAAGTTCAGGCAAATCTACCTGGTTATTCATTATTTTATAAAAATATAATAGGTCATATATTGTCCTTCTGTCTTCCAGGGTTGTTAAATTACATTTATCCAAGATAAGCTTGAAGTCAAAGTAATATCTGTCCTCCTGTTTTATGCCTAGTTTAAAAGCCAAAGATCTTAAGAACCTTCGCTGAACAGATTCCAATTTTTTTACATGTACATTGTAATGGGGGGACCAAACTTGGGAGGCGTATTCAAGAATTGGTCTTACAAGTGTTAGGTATAAAATTTTATAGGTATATGGATTTTTGAAATCTTTTGATCCTCGGTTAATGAATCCCAGGACTCTAAGAGCTTTGTTTTTTGTATTATTATAATGGGTTATAAATTTAAGATCTGATCGTAACGTAACTCCTAGGTCCTT
>NW_007400487.1:0-823 GCF_000475195.1 Diaphorina citri | reverse complement strand
GTAGAATCAAAGTCATCCTAAAAGCTAGCCCATTCCCACACCCACTCAACAATTTCCCGCCTCGTCGTTACTTAACACACGCGTATTCCAGGTGGTAACGAATGTCATAATGTGTCAATCATCGAACGAAAGTAAAAGTAAAAACAGTCTCACCTCTGTGTAACAGGAATTGAGAAGGAAAGTAATTAAATCGGCCGGATTTAGGCCTCACTTATCTGAGGATGACATCCACTTTCCCCCGACTATGGTGATAAAAAAATCGTCAACATAATAGAAAAAAAAACTAACAAACAGAAGAAAAAACAAACGAAAACTCTTTTTTTTATCGTTTGTGTAGCATTACGGACCAAACATGGTGTTTAATTTGTCACTTGTCTCACGGTTTAGTGTGTTTTGTAACACATCTTTACCATTGTATATCGCGCGACCTGTGACTTACGGATTTACGGATCTTTAGGAATCACCAAAGATGGAAACGTTTGAGGGAAATTCGACTAGTACCTAGGAACAATTTAAGCAGTTATTTGTTTCAAATTTTCTTCGGTGAATGGTTTCTTCAAAATTGATCCCAAAGGCAAGAAGAACCCTTTGCCGTTGACAAATGAACCCGAACTGAAATACTGCGCCATTTATAGATCTGTACACTCTGCAGAAATTTACATGTAAAAAACATGAAAGGGTCTTTGTGTACACCCATCCCATACATAGGATACCTCAGGCTGATTGAACTATGTTAAGACGAGGCGGTCTCTTCCTTATCCCTTGTGTGTCGCGTCCATTTTAGTTTAGGACTGTTGCACTGAAAGCTATGAGCTACTTCCAC
>NW_007400486.1:0-823 GCF_000475195.1 Diaphorina citri | reverse complement strand
TCAAATGCAGATCGTATTGCATGTAATGTAATATGTTCATGAAAAAGCCATCATTTAGATCTGTAGACCTATAACTTGGAAAAATGACATTATTGACAGCAGGTACCTACCTATTTAGGTATGGCTAGATTAAGCAATCTAAAATTCTTGAATTTAAGCTATCAGATTTGCTTTATCTAAGAGGTTACCTGAGTTCAAACTATATGTGCTCTAAATCACCAAAGTATGGAAAAGTATTTACAATTCCATATTTCGATATGATTCATCCAAATTCAAAATTCTGCTTTTCCATTGGTTATTACACTTGTAAGATACTTTTCCATACTTTGGTGATTTAAGGCACTGGACTCCGCACACTGGAATTTCGTCAGAAAAGACCCCCATTTCAATGTAATGTACTCGTAGCATACAGTACAGTACAAACTGCTAAGCTTTTTTTTTTCAGTATAGAATAGCAAATCTTTGAAAGGTAACCTTTAGGAGAGTGTTCCTACTACACACGACAAGATTTTTTTTTTTCCGAACGACACAAAATTTCCCTGTAGGCAATGTACCTAACTTAAAAGAGTGTTCCCACTACACACGACACGATTTATTTTCCGAACGAAACAAAATGTCCTATAGGCAATGTAACTTAAATGAGTGTTCCCACTGCGCACGACACGATTTTTTCCAGACGGCTCTAACCTAATACAAACTCGTAATGATTTATGAGTTGTTCAAATCCTCCAACACTAAAATTCAATGCCTCAAACGGGATCGAACCAGTTCCCTTCCGCTCACTAGACGAGCAGTTTTTTTTTTTTTTTTTAAAAAAAAAAAA
>NW_007400485.1:0-823 GCF_000475195.1 Diaphorina citri | reverse complement strand
TTGATTAGCTCTTGTATTTCCGATGTTACATATCCTGTTTGAAAATTGTCTCCTTACCGTTGTATTTTGATTGTGGTTCTTGCACTTCTGTGTAGATACATGTGGATAGAAAAGTGCATTCATTGCATAATCAAATAGAACGGTGGGATCACAAGTTTGGTTTTTTTTCTCTCTTATTTTGTCTTTTCTTTCTCTTTTTTTCCAAATTCTGTCCTTTATTTTTTACTTTTTTCGTTTAAACCCATCGGTCGTAGACATTTAGTTGAAGTGTCTTTTTTCTTGAAAAATAATACTGAAAACCTCTCCAAAGGAGTCGGTTGTAACATTATTTTCGAATATTTCCCATTCACATTTTGATAGATCTTCATTTCCTCTTTACCTTCCTCTCTACTTTTATACCGTCCAAAACTAGATCTGCATAACTCTTTTTTCCAAATGATACCCTAAACAAAATTTACCTTGTGAAGGTCATGCAAAAGAGGTCTTTATATTGCAACATGCATGTTTTTAAAAAAAGCTTGGAATCATATTCGAACATGTAAACCACTCTCTTCACTTCACTTGACGAATTAACCATGTTTGTGTAAAGTACGAGTTACATCAATTTCGGCTCCCCTTACACAGTCACACATTTTGTCCATATTGAACGTGTCCTGTAGATTTTTTCCCCTGGACAAAATGTTTGACTGTGTAAGGAGACCCCGTAAGCCCCGTTTACACTAGCGAATAATGCAATCACGTTCGCTTAAACTCACCAAGCATTTTTAATAGCGCTGTGAATTTTTCGTCCGAAAATGTTCGGTCCTGATGTAAACGGAGCGTG
>NW_007400484.1:0-823 GCF_000475195.1 Diaphorina citri | reverse complement strand
AGAGACAGAGAGAGAGAGAGAGAGAGAGAGAGAGAGAGAGAGAGAGAGAGGGGGGGGAAGAACAAATGTAGCAATGAACAGAAGAATATGAAATAAGGAAAGTAAAAAATGAGAAAGGGATAGAGAGGGACCTAAATTGAGGCAGGGAATGAGGCAGGGAGATACAGACAGAAGGAGAGAAAAAAAGAGAAAAAAGAAGGGCATTGGAAAAAAAAGACAGAACTATAAAATTAAAAAGAAGGTGGGAGAAAGAGGGAGAGACAGAAGAAGAGAGAGATAAAAAGAAGGGGAGAGAGAGAATAAAAAAAGAGAGGAAGAGACAGAGAGAGAGACTAAGAAGAGGAAGAGAGAGAAATAAAAAAGTATAAAAGTGGAGCCTCACAGGCAAAAATAGAAAGTAATACAATGAAGAGCGAAATTAAATTCGTAATGAGAAGAATTTAACTTCTCTTATAGTGAGAACAATAATAATTATACAAATTTTTCTCTCTCTCTTACTTTCTCCCTTTTATCTTTCTCTCTCTTTTTGCTTTTTTTCTCTTTCTCTGACTGTCTCCCTTGTTCGTTGTCTTTTAATTTTCCTTGTTTTTAACTTCTCTCCCCCCCCTCTCTCTCTTATTTCCTTCTCTACATCTTTTCTTCCTCTTCCTTTTTTTCTATCTCCTTTTCTATTCTTCTCTTTCTCTTCTTTTCTATTTTCTCTCTCTCTTCCTCTCTCTCTCTCGTTATTGTCGGATGTATACCCGGGGCTTTTGACAGAAAAGTTACAAAATTATGATCATCCGGACGACCTTAACTTTTTTTAGTAATATTTTATTATTTT
>NW_007400483.1:0-823 GCF_000475195.1 Diaphorina citri | reverse complement strand
AGCCATTGCAAGGAGTAGAAAACAATTCAAATCAGATGAAGAATCTAAAAAAGATGACAAAGGGCCAATTACATTGTCGCCTTCGCAACAGTCCATGAAAGAACTTCTGACTGAATTGAAACTGGCGGAAGGTAAGAGACCAAATGAAGTAATTCAAAACGTTGAAAATAGTGAGCAAGGGAAACCCCAAAAATATAAATCTCTTGATGATATGCTCTATGAACGTGAACTAAAGAAGCAAAAGTTTCTATCAAGTATTAGAGAAAAATATGCTAAGCTGCCTCAAAAAGAAGAAGAAGAAAGTTTAGAAGTTCCAGTAAAAACAAAAAGTAAAAAGTCTGACAAGAAAAGATACATGGTTGAATCACACGAAGATGAGGAGGGGCTTGAAGAAAAAACTGATAATAATTCTAGAGACAAATTGAAAGCAGCCTTAGAAGAACTATCTGAAAAATATGGCAAAGCATCTAAAAAATACAAATTAAACCAGAATATGGAACAAGATTTTGGTGATTCTGATAAGACATCTAAAAAGTTGAAAAGACCCAAAAGTGAAATACTGGGACAAAAAAGTGTAAAGGACGAAATTCCGTCAAGGAAGACAATTGTATCACCTTTCATTGATAGGAAGAATGAAGATGAAAGAGAGGAGAAGGTATCAACACCCAAATATATTTACAAGTATTCAAAAAGCTCGAATGGAGACACACTCAAATCAAAGACATCCTCTAAGTTTGGTAAGAATGACGAAAAAATTGACAGCGTTCCCAGAAAATATAAATCTGATTCACCAAGCAAAGAATATGTGGACAAAGACAATGAA
>NW_007400482.1:0-823 GCF_000475195.1 Diaphorina citri | reverse complement strand
TTTATTATGGTTGATTATTAAATTAGTGATTAGTGCATGTAACACAATTACACTTTGTTACTATTTTGTATAAGTTTGCTCCTTAGTAACTAGGTACCTATTAGCAAATTAGCATACTTCACAGCCTCGTGCTTTGATGTAAGTAGGTGACCACTGACCAGTGAACTCTACCATAATAGGTGACAAAGGTAGATTGTACTTAATACTAAACGACTATACCTAAACTTTCCTACCTAGTTAAATACCTAAACTTTCCTACCTAGTTAAATACCTACCTATGTAGCTGCTTTCCTGCTTAAGTATAAATAACTACTCTTTCCTACTTAAGTATAAATACCTAGCTGCTTTCCTGCTTAAGTATAAATACCTACATTACCTACCTAGCTTTTTATGAATTTATAGTTCAACTTGTCACAACTTCCGCATGAGAAGTACCTATTAATATCAACTTGACCCCAATCTGTCTCCCGTAAAGTTTATGGTTTACTCAGGGCCCGGCTCAGATAGGGGAATATAAGGGTTACGTCCCTGTTTTATTTTTGAATATTACTTGTTGGTCGTACGACGTGAGTTCCAAGTTTTAACTCAACGATTTTTTTTTTCTTTTCTTGGACTCGAACCATCAGCCTCCAGATCGGTCCAATTGGACCACTGATAAGGTTGGTCGAAATTGAAGTTCACTGGGGACTCCGTACGTGACCTCTATGACCTCCAGGGACCTACTCTACTTGATGTAAAATATTGAACGTCTTTCCTGATATGTGGTAATATTAAGAAGCAATTTCTCTATGAAATCGTGATTACGATCATAAAATGAATAACG
>NW_007400481.1:0-823 GCF_000475195.1 Diaphorina citri | reverse complement strand
TGAGAAACCCTGTAAAATACCATCAGCTTCTAACAGTACTCCAAGGTGAAATAGCCGGCAAAAGAAAAAGAGGAAGACAAAGAGCATCCTGGATCCAAAATCTCAGTCAATGGTTTAATAAAAGTATGCCAGATCTTCTCCAAGCAGCCCACGACAAGAATGAATTAGCAATCATGATTGCCAACGTTCTGTAGAATATGGCACCAAAAGAAGAAGAAGAAGAAGCATAGTGAGAAACCCTGTAAAATACCATCAGCTTCTAACAGTACTCCAAGGTGAAATAGCCGGCAAAAGAAAAAGAGGAAGACCAAGAACATCCTGGATCCAAAACCTCAGTCAATGGTTTAATAAAAGTATGCCAGATCTTCTCCAAGCAGCCCACGACAAGAATGAATTAGCTATCATGATTGCCAACGTTCTGTAGAATATGGCACCAAAAGAAGAAGAAGAAGAAATGAGAACTCCTGATGTTCAAATTTGAGAGCATTTGTGTACCCCTGTTTGAAGGAGGAAAAAGACTCATTCCAATAAGTCACTCATGCTTTCTTTCTGCGGGACATTATTAACAGGGAAGATAGCGTCCTGATGTTCAAATTTGAGAGCATTTGTGTACCCCTGTTTGAAGGAGGAAAAAGACTCATTCCAATAAGTCACTCATGCTTTCTTTCGGGGGGACATTATAAACAGGGAAGATAGCAGCTCTAACATTTTTAACACCCTGTATATAGGGTGGTTCGTGATTTGTGAACCACGCTTATATCTCAGAAACGGCTGAGAATTAAGGAATGAAATAAACGGCATCATGTAGATGAAATTTTGATGA
>NW_007400480.1:0-823 GCF_000475195.1 Diaphorina citri | reverse complement strand
ATCCAGCTACCAACCACGCTCAACGTTGCTTAACTTCAGTGATATGTGAGGAGTAGGTACAAATTTCATACAAAGTCGAATGTTCAACGGAGAAAACTAAAAACATTACAAAGTCGTAAAGCTCAAAATATTTTTCTTTCGATCAAAACGAATACGAATGTTCAACGGAGAAAACTAAAAACATAAATACAAAGTCGTAAAGCTCAAAATATTTTTCTTTCGATCAAAACGAATACGAATGTTCAACGGAGAAAACTAAAAACATAAAAAAAAAACTAAAAATGAAGCTAAAACTCTGCTGGAGGAAAAAGATTCTCCTCGTGTTGAGTCCTCGCGTCTCTACTCCCTAGGAGGAAAAACTATCATAGTTTTCTCTAAACAATTCGGACAGACATACATAAATAAATACATGACCCGTCCACATTTCCCTTTTATATTATGTATTTCTTATGGGACATTTTGGCCGTCAGAAAAGGCCCATATCTCGGGAACGGTTGGGAATTTTAAAGGTCTGATAATTTTTTTTTTTTGGTAGATACGACAATTTTACTAGGGGTCTTCGTTTACCCTTTTTTGATATCTATCATAGTTTTCTCTAAACAATTCGGACAGACATACATAAATAAATACATGACCCGTCCACATTTCCCTTTTATTGATATCTATCATAGTTTTCTCTAAACAATTCGGACAGACATACATAAATAAATACATGACCCGTCCACATTTCCCTTTTATATATAGTTATGTATAGATAGATAGAATGAAATGGTAATTTGTAAAGCAGGACTAGAATGTGTTCACGAGTTGAAATTTGGCAACA
>NW_007400479.1:0-823 GCF_000475195.1 Diaphorina citri | reverse complement strand
TGAGCTTTGAAAATATTGAGAACTGAGAGGCAGCCCTTGAACTGCTAATGTCATTATCAAGATTTCCCTTCTTCTTCTCTCTTACTGCACCTTTTCCCAATTTTATTTGTTGTTGATGTTACCTTCCTTGGTCCTACCCCTCCCCACCCTACTATCTAATGCCCACATAGGTTCATCATTGCTTCTTCACTTCTTACTGCAGTGGTACATCGAAAACTGGTGAATTCAACATGCTATTGCCTCGGGCTAATGTGTGGCTTTGGAATTACCTACATAAATTTTGCACACACAAAGTAGACACAAACCTTTTTCTGACTGCTGTGTATGAGTAATTGTATCAATTATTAGTTTGTCCTTTGATTTTCCAATAAAACTGGGGATTGTTTCATAAGCAGAATGATTTTATGTATTTTTGTCCTACCTGAGCCAATGGGTTCCTGCTGTTTTCAGAGCTGTTCAACTTTATTCCGTTTGATGTGTGGTAAATATCAGACTGAAGAAGTACAAATCAAACTCTAGATAATGATAACAATGTTAAATTATTGATAGATAGATGAAAATTAAAGAAAATCACAGGAAAAATGAGTGCACTCCAGTTGATAGTAGATTCTACGATCTACGATTCTAGATTTTTGGACAAAAAACGAAAATCCAAATCACAATCACAGAAAAAAAGTAAAAAAGTGCATTCACGATTTCACGGTTCACGGAGGTTCAAAAGGATGGACAAGATTGGACAGAAGTCACAGAAGTCGGAGAAGAAAAGAGGGGAAATGAGCATTCAAAAAACTTTCGCTTTCTTTACGCCGCGTTTACATCTCTT
>NW_007400478.1:0-823 GCF_000475195.1 Diaphorina citri | reverse complement strand
CATAAAAGCTCTCCGGTGTTTCCTACGTGCTAATGATATTGTGATTCACTTGGAAAGTTTGACTAGGGGGAGGGAGGGAAATACTATATGTAGGGGACAAGGAGCAAGGGAGAACAGGCAAGTCTAGGTGTATGAGAGGGGGAGGAATGGAAAAGAGATAAAATAAAGTGAGGGGAAGTTTGTTCTTTCTCCATAGGTATATTTTTTGAACGAGAGAATTTTTTGACGTTAATTTCGCTGAAACATGATTTTGGGACATTTAACACGAAATGTATATCTCCGAGTACAAAAATTTGGACCTTGGAAAGTTTGACTAGGGGGAGGGAGGGGAATACTATATGTAGGGGACAAGGAGCAAGGGAGGATAGGCAATCCTAGGTGTATGAGAGGGGGAGGAATGGAAAGGAGATAAAATAAAGTGAGGGGAATTTGTTCTTTCTCCATAGGTATATCTTTTGAACGAGAGACATTTTTTGACGTCAATTTGGTTAGGACATGATTTTGGGACATTTAACACGAAATATATACCTCCGAGTACAAAAATTTGGACGAATTTGAGTTGCAAGCTTCAATGCTGGTCTCCAAAATTAGTAATCTGCAAACAGGCTTACGTTGGCAGTCCAAGGTCATCCAAGGAGTAAGGAGCATTATTCAAGAAATGTTATTCTTGGCTGCCCTCAAAACTAGTAGATGTGTCATACATACGTCATAATAGTAACTATCATACATGGTAGTAACCATCGTAAGGTGCAATATCCTAAAATTAAATTGAGAGTGACACATTAGGGTTTACAAAAGAGAGGTACACGCCTTAGCGTGAACT
>NW_007400477.1:0-823 GCF_000475195.1 Diaphorina citri | reverse complement strand
TGCTCTTTCTCTCTCTCTCCTCTCTGTTTCTCTAGCTGTATCTATCTTTCCCTCTCCTTCTATCTCTTTTGGCTCTTTTTCTCTTCTCTCTCTTTCTTTTCCTCTCCTCTCTATTTCTCTCTCCCATTCTCTCCTCTCTCTTGTCTTTTTCTCTCTCTCTCTTCCTTTCTTCACACTTCCCCTGGTACTCTCTCAACTATGTCTTTTGAAGTGCTACTCCCGTACTACCTCCCTTTGTCCCCCTACCTCTTCCTGGTTACCCCTCCTCAATATCTCATAGGTGTCTTGTCTAGTGCCTCTTCCTCTCTCATATCTCTTCTTTATTACTTCCCCTTCCTTTGTATACTGTTTAGCACAAAGCTCATTCCTTCCTCCTTTTTTCTCTCTGTCCCTTTCCCTCCTATACATTCCCTTTCTCTTCGATACATTCCCTTCCTCTATCATACCTTCTGGTCTTTCTATACATTCGCTTTTTCCTCTACCTCTCTCCCCACTCTGCTTTACATTCCACAGAATGTCGCTCTCTTTGTCCCATCTTCCTATGCATATTTACTCCCTCCCTTTTATCATGGTTTCATCTTTTTCTCCTTTTCTCTGCCTCTTTTACATTCCATTCCACAAAATTCCTCTCCCTTTCCTTCTCTCCCATATTCTCCCTCTCTCTATCTCAATTTCTTACTGTTCCTCTTCTTATCTTTCTGCATCTCAATTTTATTACATGCTAGCACCGTGTAAGGTCCTCCTCTTTCTTCTTTGTTTCTCTCCCTTCGTCTCTCCCCCTCCCCCATATACATTCCTTCTCTTTCTCCTTCCTTTCTCCCCC
>NW_007400476.1:0-823 GCF_000475195.1 Diaphorina citri | reverse complement strand
AGACTGAACTTACCAATAATAATGTAAATTATGGATAAGATTGAACCTTAAAATAAGAACATATTTAAGTAGGTACCTGGTTCAAAATGTCAAAAACGTACAAGATTTGTGTTCCATATTTTGTGTTTGTGGGACGAAAAACGGAGAAGAAGAACGAAGAAAAAGAAGGAAGAAGAAGAAGAAGTGCATAAACTTTTTGAAATTACTTTCTCGCTCCTCTTACCTACTCTTTCTCTCTCTCTCTCTCTCTCTTAAGTTTTTTTTTTCACCCTTTTTGAAAATTCAAAATTTTTCGCAATCATAAAAATCTTCAAAGCATGAAAATATAATCATGTTTGTGGCAAAGTTTCTATCTTAACTCTTTCCTATACAGGGTTGACTAGTAAACCCAGAGCCAACCCGGAGGTTCTGGGTTTGAATCCCGGGTGAGGCCGAAATTTTCTGACCATACTATTCCGTTCCCGGATAGGTATGGGTGTGAATGTACTTTGAAGTAATGCAAAAGAGGTATCACGGTACAATTGTACATGGGTACATATACAAAACCAAAAGACCTTGGTTAGACTGCGGGTGTAAAGGGACTTTTCAGTCCTATCCCAGCAGGATAAACACATTCTATTCTATCCGCCAAAAAGGATGACTAAAAAATGCAGTATAATTGTATAAATATTATGAAGAATCTTACACATAAATTTCAAGAGAGGGAGAGGAGAAGAAATTCTAGGAAGGAGGGAGATTCCCTTAGGAAAAAATCCCTCAAGTGAATGAAGTTAATGAAAACTTCCCGTTCTGACTTTTGAAATTAAATGAAGACGAACGATCC
>NW_007400475.1:0-823 GCF_000475195.1 Diaphorina citri | reverse complement strand
AAAAAAAAAAAAAAAAAAAAAAAAACTCATATTCTATTCTATCTAACATGCCCTAGTGTGACATCGACCCACTGACCACTAGATTACAAGACGAAGATTAACCACTAGCAGATCACCATGTGATCCTCCAGAGAGAAGTTAAAACCGAAAGCCGAAAGAAGAGAGATCAAAGTTTTCGGAGTCCCACAGGACCCACAGTTTCCCGTCAATATGGAACATCTACACTCTACAGCTTGCTTATCATGCTCGAATGAGACTGAAAAGTCCCTTTATTCAACTGATCTTCTCCTCCTCCTCCTTTCCTTCTCCTCCTCTTTTTTCTATTCATCCTCTTCTTCTTCCTCCTCCTCCTTTTCTTTCTCCTCTTCATCCTCGTTTCCTTTTCCTCTTCCTTTTTAGCCCGTCCTTCCTTTAATATTACGATAGTTATTCTCCTCCCCTATTCATCTTTCTCTTCCACTTTCTCCCCCTCACCTTCCATCCTTCTCCGTTTGCTTTTCCTCCTCATTCTCTCCCTTCTTTCAACTCCTCCTCATTCTTCTCTTTTCCTCGTCCGGAAAAGGGCAAAAATACAAAATGCACAAACACCAGAAACAAAAGTAATGCAATTACTATAAGTAGTAAATAAGGTAAGATACCTATGCATCCAGATGAGGGAAGAGGGAGCTCAGAAATAGACTGGAAGAAAGAGCAAGGACGGGTTGGGGTTGGGGTACATTTGAACTCTCGACCTTTTTCTCAGTTTGGAAAACGGTCATTTCTGTGGACAGAAAGGATAAATACTACGGGTCCCTCAATGGACATTTTGTACCTTTTTGGTAAG
>NW_007400474.1:0-823 GCF_000475195.1 Diaphorina citri | reverse complement strand
CTAGACCGATGTGAATTGAGTCGTAAAATGTAAATGGAAAG
This sequence comes from Diaphorina citri, assembly GCF_000475195.1. Classification (NCBI taxonomy): domain Eukaryota; kingdom Metazoa; phylum Arthropoda; class Insecta; order Hemiptera; family Psyllidae; genus Diaphorina; species Diaphorina citri. Next base: position 782 of record NW_007400474.1, on the reverse strand, counting down.
TGCAATCACTCCCAGACAATAACAGAGCTGGAAATCATCTCAGAAACATCAACGAGAATGTCAGTGCATAACAAAAGTTCGTATGTCAGGAATATATTGGAGAATGTCAATGCATAACTCAAGTTTGTATCGTGTCAGAAACATATTCAAGCGAGTGGTATTCCAGAGTTAAAGCGCCTCAAAAGAAAAGTAGGGGGTTCTAGAATACTCAAGCTACCCAGACAAAAGGAGACTCATCAATCCTATCAGTGTAGTTTATATTCTGCCTAATCTAAAGGAGGAATTAAGGAATTTTAATTGTGTTAATCATAATTATGCTCGTCACAAAGTCGTTCCTCCAATGATGAACTAAGCTAAATTTCATGACTTGACTTGGACTCGAACCAGCAACCTCCAGATCCAAAGTCCACAGTGCTAATCACTACACCACTGAGGTTGGTTATTCTGCCCAATCTAGCATTTTTGTTCCGCAGTAATCAAGAAAGGTTGTATCCTCTTACTCAGAGGTCCTAGTTATATATATTCAAGTCCCCATCAATAAGTTACACTATTTAAACAGCACGTGGCTTCTACACGACCAGCAGCAATGGCATCTACACCAGCAACAACAACGTCAACAGCAGTAGCAGCAACAAGAACAACAACAGCAGCAGCAACAACAGCAGCAACAACAACAGCGACAGCAGCAGCAACAACAGCGACAGCAGCAGCAGCAATAACAACAACGGCAGCAGCAAACACAACAGCAGCAGTGGCAACAACAACACCAACAACAGAAGTAA
>NW_007400473.1:0-823 GCF_000475195.1 Diaphorina citri | reverse complement strand
TCCAAACGGCGCAAAAGCTAGGGAAAGCAAATAACAATCTAAATAAAAAATTCGTTGAAGTAGGTACCTACATGAAGAAGAATCATAAGAATGAGGTTCGGGTAAGGAAAAGATGAAGATTCAAATTACCTGGAGAGAAGATTTTGAAAAGTAAAACAAAGATAAAAAATAAGAAAGAACAAAAATGAAGAAAAAAGTTAAAAAGAAAAAATAAATAATAATTTACATAAACACAGACACACAGACAGACGGACCAATGGCTGAAACTTTGGATTTAGGCTCTAAGAATCTCAAAACGTGTTTTGACACTAAAAACTGACCATCGAAAATTTGACCCGATTACATTACTTTCCTTTCTATAGGATAAGGAAAGTAAAAAGTAAAAAAATATAAATGGTAAAGACGGCAAAGGTTGTCGTCAAGCTGGGATCGATAGAAATAGAAAACTTGGATAAGAAACACATAAAAAGAACAACAGGTCGTTCTACAAAAGCTTAAATGATGATATCAGCAAAGCAAGCAAAATACCAGCAAGTAAACATGAGATAGTATCAGAAAAAAAGTAAAACAGGCAAAGAACAAAAGGACATAGTGAACGGAGAAAGAGAGAGAGGGAGGGGGGAAGAGGAGAAAGGGACGGAATTTAGAAAAGAGAGAGACAGAGATGGCTTTCTATGTTTTTTCCTTAATTTTTTGTTTTCGTGTAAGAATAGATCAGTTGCACTTACTTGGGTGATGTTTCAAATCATAGAGCAGGAAAAATGAGGACCAACGGAATTTTTCTTTTTACTTTCTATTACTACAGTATAGCGGAGCTATACTA
>NW_007400472.1:0-823 GCF_000475195.1 Diaphorina citri | reverse complement strand
GTACAAATTTTTGTCGATGGTGGGATTCGAACCCGGGACCTTCTGCATGGCAAGCAAGCGCGTTACCACTGGACCATTGATTGAGTTGAAAAAAAAGGAAAGGAATTTTAATTGTGTTAAGCATATTTAAATGCTTGTCACAAACATCGTTCCCCGATTATTTCACCTAGATAAATTTCATGACATGACTTGGACTCGAACCACCAACCTCCAGATCCAAAGTCCAACGCGTTAACAACTGCACCACTGAGGTTGGTCCATTGATTGAGTTATCGTCATTTCAAGAACCCATATTTTCAAGTAGGTAGGTATTTCGAGGTAATAGGTATCTACTTACCTTATAAATAGGTACCTACTTATTATTAATACCTACTTGAGCTGTGATCGAGAGATAGACTTCTATGAATTCTTGATAGATAAGAGGGGTTCTAAGTTTCAACGATGAGAGTTACCTACTATACCTGCCGAACATTATTCACATTTTTTAGGAGGTTTGATACAGGGAACTGTAACTGCTAAGGTCCGAGAACGAACCTTATTCCCTCATTATAAAATTCGCCCTGGACGGGAATCGAACCCGCGGCCTAGCGGCCAAGGCAAACACAAATTTATTTGTTTAAAGGTAATTTTAGTAAAGAGGTAGGTATCTACAACTGATCAGGGTCACCTGTCAGGTCTACCTGATACCTAATGAGCACACACACTATCAGGCAGACCTGATCGGGCGTAGGTACCTGTCAGGTCTACCCCAGTCAGCACACACGATTGGATGTAAGGCTCGAATCAAGCTTACAAATTCACCTGTGTAAGTTGGATGACATCC
>NW_007400471.1:9270-10403 GCF_000475195.1 Diaphorina citri | reverse complement strand
TAAAAAAAAAAAAAAAAAAAAAAACAAAACAAAACAAAACAAACAAACTATTCTTTTTTCCTTTCGTGTGTTCACACTAGCTATATTTATTTTATATAAATGATTAACCCTTTGTCGCCCCCTTGTCCCAATTTCAGGCCCGCTCCCTCAAATACAGCGAACTCACCGATCCGGCCATCAGTCGCAAGATCGCCGAAAAGATGGCCGACATCCACCTCATGCAAATCCCCGTCGTCAAAGAGCCCACCTGGCTATGGGACACGATACAACGATGGTTGAACACTCTGTATTTGAAGAATACAGGGGGTAACGGAACGGCCGAGTGGCGAAATGGGGAGACGCTGGCTACAGAGTGTCACAAGAAGAATAAAATTCAGATGAAGAAGATCCTGTCCAAGGATTTGAACACGGAGGCTGACTGGCTCAAGTAAGTGACGAGACTTGGTTGATACGTTCTGTAGATGAGAACAGAAACAAAATGGCCATCTCTTTTTAAACTTTGACGTCGGAAAATTTGACTCCATCTTAAAACGGTTTTGGACTTGGCCCGCTTTGCCTAGGCTTGCACGCCAGAGGTCCCGGGTTCGATTCGCGGCGGTGTCGAATTTTTCCGGCTGGAGTTCGGGGTGCACTCAGCCTCATAAGGACAATTGCGTAGCTGCTTCAATCGAGTAGCGATCAGTGTCGGCATTACCAGTGTAGATTTTTTTGGACCGATTGCAATACTTGCTCATTACTAGTATAACTTCGCTATAACTTTAGTAATAGAAAGTAAAAATTGATGATACGAATAGATGAGAATTAATAGTAAAAGGAGGCACTTGGTAATGCTGTGATACCCACAAAAGTTGTGAAAAAGCTCTCTGCTTCACCACAAAGCAGTTATGATTTGATTGGTATTGGTAAGCGTGTTTTCTAGGAAAATGGCCTAATGGTCAAAATTCTAGACATTTGTAAACAACATGGGTTGCGCGTTCCCACTGAACTAACAGCTAACCACCCATTTTCTTTCCCCCAGGAAGCACCTGCTCAAAATCAAATCCCCGGTGACCTTCTGCCACAACGACCTCCAGGAGGGTAACATCCTCTACCGAGAGTCCCCCAACAACAACAACAACAACAACAACAACAAC
>NW_007400471.1:0-5760 GCF_000475195.1 Diaphorina citri | reverse complement strand
GGAGGGAGAGAGAGAGAGAGAGAGAGAGATATGTAGGTAGGTAAACATAGTAAACGAAAAATGTATTTTTAATAATTACACATACTTACCTACATAATAATTATTTACAATTTACATATGTAGGTCTTTTGACGATATGATCTTTATAAATAAATTTATTGAAAGTGTAGATATCGTTACTGACATATTCGACAAAAATCTTGTTAAAAAGACACCCCAAAATAACTCCAGTCTAAATTTGACGAGCAAAACAGAAATATCTTGACAAGCAAACATGTTTACAACATAATTTTATCAATAAAGAGTTGCTCCATCTCAATTGAACTGTTATCAAGTTATCATAATGGGACATGCTCTCAAACTCAGTCCTCAAGATGAGGTCTGGACAGGCTATGAGACAAATGAGACATTTTTTATTATTAGTTATTAGTGTAACATACCGATGTTGTATACATTCATGTTTGAACTTTATGTACAATAAAAACTGAAATTCTACCAAATTTGCTAAAATAGCAAAATTTTCCATTGAAAATATTTAACTTCACATCCATCATAAAACCATTAGGTTATACCCAGAATAAAATAAATACTCTTTTTTTACGTCCCTCTGTTATACCACATCCATCTTCCACATTCACATCCGCTATGGTACTTTACAGTTACCATTAAACCCATCCATTCATCTTCTCCACCTCCTCTTCCTAAAACTTCTCTTTTTTTCTCTCTTCCTCTTTCTACCCCCCCTTCTCAAATTCCTTCTACTCCATTTGTTTCCTCCTCTTCTTCCTTCTTCTTCCTTCTTCTTCTTCTTCTTCTTCTTCTTCTTCTTCTTCTTCTAGACGTATAGTACATTTCTTACTTCTCTTCCTTTTTTCCTCTTCCTCTTTCTCCCTCAGATCTCCTTTTCTATTCGTTTTTCTCCAAATTTTCCTTCTCCTTCTTCCTACAGTATTCAGTTCCTCCTTCTCTTTCACCTTCTAAAACTTCACCTCCACTACGGTCAAATCAGTCATCCAGTAAACAAACACACAACAGGTAAAAAAGAAGGAGGCGATGGTGGAGGAACAGAGGAGAAGACGAAGGTGAATGATGAGAGAGTGGAGAAGAAACCTAAGGCGCTGGAGAAGGAAGAAAGGGAGGTGAAAATGGAAGGGAAGGAGATGAAAGAGGAAGAGGAGGACAAGGATGTGGTGGAGAAGAAGAGGAAGAGGTATCTCAGAGTGTCCGGTGGAAAAGATAAAGATTCAAGATGTCAAGTGAGGTAAGGAGGTGAAGGTAAAAGTTTGTACCGATATCAGCAAAGTCAGGCGACGAACTAAGGAGTCCTTATTTACAAACTTATAAGGAGTCACATCACGTCAGTAGAAGTCATGGGGAGTCGAAAAGATGTAGTTCAAAGTTTTCCCACATAATATTGTAGGTAATCTCGTTCATGATTCACGTGACGTGAAAGTAGTGTGACTGTCCTGAACGAAATTGGTGATTCTCATGATTTTTTTTTATTATCTCAGAAAAAACTATGAAAATTAAAAAAAATATTGAGACTATAACGAAGAAAATGCGTTCACTAGATCGTGAGATACAGCTCTCGGAACATGAGAGTCTCAAGCCCGCCGATATCATACCTAGCGACAACACTGTACTCCTGTGATGACGTCATCTACCAATATCGTACGACGCGCTGTGGGCTTATTACCATAGGGATTTGGGTTAGGGGCTCAAATAGATCGAATAGGTACCTATCTACGCATTTTGTTATCACTATTTTTCAATATCAGCTTAGGTACTTATACCTATTTTCAAATTTAGATATTTTCATTCCATTTTTTTTTATCATGCACTTATTCAAGTAGTTACTTTTTCGTACATGTACATTTTTTTTAAGGGGTTTGACAGAGTGAACTGTAACTGCTATGGTCTTATCGTCCCGAATTCGAAGAGAGAAGGAAGACAGGATAGGAGAAAGCCAGCCGTTTCCGAGAACGAACATTATCCCATCAGGATAAAATCCGCCCTGGGCGGGAATCGAACCCGCGGCCTAGCGCTTACAAGGCAGACGCACTACCAACTAAGCTAAGTAGGCTGGCACATTTATTTCGATCGAGAAGAATAATATGAATAGTATGATCTCCACATACCAAACATCCCTGCTCAAAGTTCCGCTTTATGTAAACACTACCTACGTAGGTACCTACCTATATGATAATAATAGTGCTTATTTTTACTGCTCGCATAGGACTGATAAGTCCCTTTACTCCAGCAGTAGGCTACTACTATTATTGTGGTCAAATTCTCAAATTATATTGAGGATAAAATTCCATACCTCGGCTGGGATTGAACCCACGTCCTCCTGTTTACCAGGCGAGCGTCTTGACCACTACACCACCGAGGTAGGTAGGGATAGGGTCCTGAATTAATTTGTGATTTTCTTCAAGTGTGCGCCCCGCTTCTTTAAAATTTCTATGAGATACTCTGTCAGACTGTCACACACTGTGTACACAAAATTTCTCTAAGTTAGAGTGTGCTGTGTGTACCATTGTACCAGACAATGTTGTTTATATTGAAAATTGGGCTTAATGAGAATAAAGTTCCTGTGGCAGGTTTTCTAATAGTAACAAATGCGCGCGCACACTTGACACCAACCTTTCCAGCTCTTTCCTTACCGTGTCTGGCGTTCGCACCACGACCCCCCGTGCGTGCCACGTTGGCATTTTTTGTTTTTTGTGTGTCTCTTGTTCTCATTTCAAGTGATCATTGGCCCGGAGGCTATCTGCCCCCCTTGTCAGGGGACCGAGCTCCCTCCCATTTGAGGAGGCAAAACCCCCCTTGGATGAGCACTTCTGTGCCCCTCCCCTTTTGGTTTCGGGGGCCCCTTTTAGGGGGCCCTAAGGCCCCGAGGGGCGTGCCTGGCAGTGAGTATGAAAACTGTATCTCCTATCGTTTATTTCTTCTTCTTTCTTTTATGATCTGTTTTTTCTTCTCTTTGAGTTGAATCTCTTTCTTTTTCTTGTTCTTTTCTGTCTACTTTTTGTGTTTTCTCTTTAACTTTTTCTTTTTATTTTCTTTCCCTGTTCTCTTTTCTCTTCCTTCTTCGCTTCCCTTCCTTCTTCTTTCTCTACCAGTTTTGTCTTTTAAACAAACAAGAACGTTTTAAAGAAACAAGAACGTTTTAAACAAACAAGAACGTTTTAAACAAACAAGAACGTTTTAAACAAACAAGAACGTTTTAAACAAACAAGAACGTTTTAAACAAACAAGAACGTTTTAAACAAACAAGAACGTTTTAAACAAACAAGAACGTTTTAAACAAACAAGAACGTTTTAAACAAACAAGAACGTTTTAAACAAACAAGAACGTTTTAAACAAACAAGAACGTTTTAAACAAACAAGAACGTTTTAAACAAACAAGAACGTTCACATCAAAATTAGTGATGCACACATAACAAGACGAGAGCCCTGTCTCCCAAATTTTCTAGGAGACGAGATTTCAAAATCCATTTCTCCGATTTCTCGTCGCGTAGTGCATCACTAATCAAAACTAACCATAGTCTTCCATAGCTCCATATGTGCCCTTATAGTATTGACGCGCCTGAATAAATTGATCAGTGGCGTAGCGTGGTCTAACTCCAAGTGTAGGGCGGACACTAATTTCTATCACAATATCTATCTAATAAGAATACAATAATTATTCAAAGTCAATATTTAAGGGTATTTGAGTGGAATTTTTGAGTGTATGGCCACCATGGACGCTACGCCACTGAAATTGATAAAGAAAAAGTTACGACCACAAGACCGCAACTTTAAGGCGAAAATTGCATTCTCCCCTCCCAAAAAATAATATGTTTGTCTTGGCTTTTTATTACTACGTATTACTAAGCGGTTCTCGAAAAACCCACCCCCGGAGAAGACTTTTTAAACTAAACACCCTGTATATAAAAAGTCAATCTACGTCTCTACTTGGTTGAGATTCACACCCCATCATCTCTACTCAAATCAAAATCAAAATCCTGTTTCAAATAAAAATCTGTTACTGCGGCACTGTCCAAACTACACCCCCCACTTTCCCCCTTCTCCATTTTGCAGTGGCGGTCTCACCAACATGCTCTATCACGTGACACTGCTGCAACCCATCCAGAGTTCGGAACCCAGTGAGGTCCTCCTGCGGATTTACGGGCAGACCCATGGCGAGCGGGCTTTAGAGAGCATCATCACGGATTCGGTCATCTTTACGTTGCTGTCGGAACGGAAGCTGGGCCCTACCCTGCATGGGGTGTTCCCGGGTGGACGGATTGAGGAGTATATACCGGTAGGTAACCAACCTCAGTGGTGTAGTGGCTAACGCGTTGGACTTTTTATCTGGAGGTTGGTGGTTCGAGTTCAAGTCAAGTCGAAAATCGAGCGCATTAAGCAGAAAAGAACCAGTCAACAGAAACCAATTTTGAAAACCCCCTAAAAAACGTAGCTATTATTTATTTTCATGCTACCTAATAAAGAAATAGTCTTCAGTGACCCTAATCTGTTAACAAAAAAGAACCACAAGGGGTTTTAGTCGATTAAAATTTACTTATTTTTGGATCGTTCTTTTCTGGGTGGCAGTCATAACTGAATTAAAAAAAAATCGAACTATTCTTTTTTCCTTTCGTGTGATGTTCACACTAGCTATATTTATTTTATATAAATGATTAACCCTTTGTCGCCCCCTTGTCCCAATTTCAGGCCCGCTCCCTCAAATACAGCGAACTCACCGATCCGGCCATCAGTCGAAAGATCGCCGAAAAGATGGCCGACATCCACCTCATGCAAATCCCCGTCGTCAAAGAGCCCACCTGGCTATGGGACACGATACAACGATGGTTGAACACTCTGTATTTGAAGAATACAGGGGGTAACGGAACGGCCGAGTGGCGAAATGGGGAGACGCTGGCTACAGAGTGTCACAAGAAGAATAAAATTCAGATGAAGAAGATCCTGTCCAAGGATTTGAACACGGAGGCTGACTGGCTCAAGTAAGTGACGAGACTTGGTTGATACGTTCTGTAGATGAGAACAGAAACAAAATGGCCATCTCTTTTTAAACTTTGACGTCGGAAAATTTGACTCCATCTTAAAACGGTTTTGGACTTGGCCCGCTTTGCCTAGGCTTGCACGCCAGAGGTCCCGGGTTCGATTCGCGGCGGTGTCGAATTTTTCCGGCTGGAGTTCGGGGTGCACTCAGCCTCATAAGGACAATTGCGTAGCTGCTTCAATCGAGTAGCGATCAGTGGCGGCATTACCAGTGTAGATTTTTTTGGACCGATTGCAATACTTGCTCATTACTAGTAAAGCTTCGCTATAACTTTAGTAATAGAAAGTAAAAATTGATGATACGAATAGATGAGAATTAATAGTAAAAGGAGGCACTTGGTAATGCTGTGATACCCACAAAAGTTGTGAAAAAGCTCTCTGCTTTACCACAAAGCAGTTATGATTTGATTGGTATTGGTAAGCGTGTTTTCTAGGAAAATGGCCTAATGGTCAAAATTCTAGACATTTGTAAACAACATGGGTTGCGCGTTCCCACTGAACTAACAGCTAACCACCCATTTTCTTTCCCCCAGGAAGCACCTGCTCAAAATCAAATCCCCGGTGACCTTCTGCCACAACGACCTCCAGGAGGGTAACATCCTCTACCGAGAGTCCCCCAACAACAACAACAACAACAACAACAACAACGTCAACAATAGCTCCAACAACAACAATATTGACTTGGTTGTCATAGA
>NW_007400470.1:0-823 GCF_000475195.1 Diaphorina citri | reverse complement strand
CATCAGAGATAACTTTCAAAGTAAAACGAAATTTCCTACTCATTTACATACCTACTATACTATTACTATCGTAGCCTCCCCCTGTTTGCTCATTGTGTAAAATTAAGTGACTCAGGAAAGTTACCTGCTGACATTTTCATTTGTGATTAAAAAAAAAAAATAATTATTTCTAATGATTCAAATGTTCCACTTATAATTGCTCTTACTGCGTCACCGGAAAGATATCTGACCACCTGCAGACCTGCACATAGGTTCCAGCACTTGCAGAAGTTGAGGAGTGACAATTGGTGAACCCCGTAAATGCTAACATTTGAAATGAAAAGATATCAAGTCGCAAAACTTTTAAACTTCGCCAGTAGTTATTTCAATCTTCTCCTCTCTTGTTCATCATGTACACTTTTCAGTTTTCACTGTTTGATATCAGTATTCTTTCAGCTTTCGCGCGGTAAGCACCTCTCCCCTATCGAAAAATCTAATTTCTTGACCCCGCCGGGAATCGAACCCGGGTCTCCCGCGTGCAAGGCGAGTGCAGTGACCACTACGCCATGGGAGCTGACTATTTCACATTTTTTTAAAATACCTATTTAGCTATTGTATTAGAAAGTCGTGTGATGTTCACACTAGATTTTTTTTCTTTCCCTTCCTTCTAGATAGTTTCTTTCCCTTTTTCTCTTCTCTCTTCTCCATTTTTCTCTCCTTTTCTTCCTTTCTTTCCCTTTCTTCTAGAATCTAGAATATTCTATTGGGTAGTTTCTTTCCTTTTTACTCTCCTCTGCTTTCCTCTCCCCTTCTCTCCCATTCCTTCTTATTTTCTTTTATCTTT
>NW_007400469.1:0-823 GCF_000475195.1 Diaphorina citri | reverse complement strand
GAGGAAAAAAAAAAAAAAAAAAATATTAGGACTTTTCTTTTCTGATTTGAATAAAAGGTTCCAACACAGAAGGATAAGGTGATTAAAGTCGTGAATCCACAAAGGTTTAGAAAAACGTAGTGACTTTAATTGCATGTTGTACTTTTATAAATCCTGCACCTACCACCTACCTTGGTTTTAGCGGTGATTATTTTGGACGAGTTATCCCCATACCAATAGCGACACCATACTTTCTCCGTGGCTCTGGTTTTGGAAGCCCCTATCACTCGAATCACCTTGGATTTCCGGTCGTCATAGTGAGCAGAGTAAACGTAAAACTTAAATCTGAAAATGAAAAACAAAGTTAATGAGAAATTAGTTAGTTTTTTTTAAGAGGTTTGGCAGAGGGAACTGTAGCTGCTAAGGTTAGATAGAAGGAGACTGATGTAACAACGTTACAAAAGTAACCAAAACGGGATTCTATCCGGGCAGAATCCAGGTAGAAAAGAGGATAGGATCGGATAACGCGGATTCTATCCCGATTCTACCCGGGTTCTATCTCGATTCTACCCGGGTTCTACTCCACATGGGATTCGACACTGAATTGAACTTTTGGCATGCTTTACTGTTTGCAAAACTAAAATCATAATGTACATATAAACGTCATCAGTACATTACCTAGGTGCTATGTTTATCAGTTGTTGTTTTTTTTGCGATAAAAACACCTACCACTAATGTTATTCTTCGTTCATCTGAAACTTCGAGGTGAGTTGATGAGATAAACTTCAAACTGTCTGTCCTATTAGCTTGGAATGAAGCCCGACTACCTTCTCTAGGTCGCTGG
>NW_007400468.1:0-823 GCF_000475195.1 Diaphorina citri | reverse complement strand
AAGATTTGGTTGAGTGGTTTTGATTTCATCGTCTGGTCTCTGGATCTATCTGTTCAGTCTGTGACTAGCTGATAATAGCTCATCTTGTACCTTATATATCAGCCTTTTTATGAAAGTCACACACCTACTTGCATGGTAATATCCATATCCCATAGCCAACAGCTTATAAAATCTTGTTAATAGGTTAATATTAATACCTTTACGAAGGGCAAAATTTCTAGTGTTTGCTTGACTTGGCGGACTATTATTCCATAATCCATATTATTGGAACATCGACAAGGAATAATTATGGAATATACCTACATACGAGCATGGCATTATGGGTTATCATAAGAAATAAAACCACTATAAACAGCCACGAACCATAATTCCCGATCGCAAACAACGTAATGATTGGCAATATCCACATTAGATACAACAATGCGTATTATGTGGCATGTTATCACTATTATCTTAATGATAAATAATATATCTGAGGGTTCTAAGTTAGCTTTATACTGCACCTGTCTGTCTATTTCATTCTCTTAAGACTGATGTGGTCACTAAAGGTTTTGCCGAGATCTGGTCAGATATTGAGTAAAGAGATTTCCCACGGTTCAAGAACTTGGTCTATTGTTCGGCGAAAGAAACGCTCAAAACAAATAACTGCTCAACGTTGTAACGATGTTATCATTTGTAGATATTAAATAATACGATTAATTGAGTATGTATACGCAATGCGAGCGCAATTAATTTAACAAGAATAAATAGAATTCTCTTGATGTGAAGGTGTGAGTACTCTAATCATGACGTACTATAACACTCCCAGCGTAGCGTAGGTAAT
>NW_007400467.1:0-823 GCF_000475195.1 Diaphorina citri | reverse complement strand
CCGAAAGTAAAGAAAGAAGGAAGACGGGATAGGATAAATCCAGCCGTTCCGCGATAACAAACCTTATCTGTTTAGAATGAAGTTCGCCCCGGGTGGGAGTCGAACCCGCGACCTTCCTGTCTAACCGGGCTTCCAATTTTTTGAATTTCCCTCACTATTCTCATCTCAGGTAATGCGAGCTTCATAATATATATGTATAGGTAAGATAAATAGAGAGCAGATTACCCTGTGAATATCTGTACCTACCTGAATACTGTTTTAATTTGTAACCTTTAGGTAAGTCTGTCTGTAGGTAGGTAGGTATGTAGTATTTACCTACTTGACTTTTTACCTAAATCTACTAGGTTTACTTTTCCTCTTTTCTAAAGACACGTAATATTCGAATTTCATTTAATTAATGGTTCTCTCTCCTAATTAGGTAGCACTTCCACCTTTTTTTCCACTGGAAAAATTTAACTCCATAATGAAGAGATGTGGCATAATTACGTTAGGTAAGAGAGGTCGATATAACACCTAACATGTAGGATTATTACTTTAGGGTGGTACTTAGGTATGCTGGTACTGCTGGTAGTTATGTCAAATCCATGAGTAACTCATGGAATATTGTAGCTTATCTTAATAGCAAGTGATGGTTTTAGACAGTACATAAAATAAAATGAAGTTATTATTATTAAGAAAAGCATACCTACACTTACCTACCTATATATATAGTGATTAAAAGTAATATAAATAGAAAATAAAATGTAGGTACCTAGGTATGTATGTAGGTAGCTACATACATACATAACTATTTTATTTTATTTTATATTTATATTACTTTTAA
>NW_007400466.1:0-823 GCF_000475195.1 Diaphorina citri | reverse complement strand
TCCTTTTCATGCAGAAAAAAACCTTTCATATCCGGGCCCAGGAAACAAGAAACCGTTTTGTAAAGAATTGGAAAAAAAAGAGGAATTCTACGAAAGTGACTTAACAGTAAGCTCTGGTCATATCCGGGCCCAGGAAACAAGAAACCGTTTTGTAAAGAATTGGAAAAAAAAGAGGAATTCTACGAAAGTGACTTAACAGTAAGCTTATCTAACCCGAATAACAGGAAAGTTCAACAAGAATTTGTTTACTTTGTGCATTGGTGTCAAGTGACCATTGTCCATTTTGCTCGACTATTGTTGACTTGATAGTGATCTTATTACAGTACGTATACAGCGACAATAACAGGAAAGTTCAACAAGAATTTGTTTACTTTGTGCATTGGTGTCAAGTGACCATTGTCCATTTTGCTCGACTATTGTTGACTTGATACCTTGATAGTGATCTTATTGTACGTATACAGCGACAATGAAACTGAGATAGTTGAGAGCGAAATACTGAAATTTCTTGAAAACAAATAATTAGTAATTATCTGACATAATATTTGAAATAGTTTTTATAGTTACCTGAAATGAAATTACTAAGACAAAATCTTCAATCATGACAAGAACCAGAACAAGAGATCCTTCAAAACTTGGTGATTTTAATACACATACCCAATAAATTATATATATATAGGTACCTACAAAGTAACGATCTGGTAAACTACCTCATTATAATCAATAGGCCATCTGTAAAATTTTCCACTACTTTAATTCCTTCTGAGGGCAAAGTTCACACGTACCTTTGTGTACTCAAATTTGTATTTGCAAATGCCTATTTATA
>NW_007400465.1:0-823 GCF_000475195.1 Diaphorina citri | reverse complement strand
CGATAAGACCATAGCAGTTACAGTTCCCTCTGTCAAAAACTCTTAAAAGAAAAAAGTTATGGGGGCGGCGGGGTGGATGAAAGTTATGCAGAGTTGGACTCATCAAGAAATGCTCAAAGAGGATCTTTGGGGAGCATCTCTTCTGAGACAAGTCTGCTGTTAGGAGTTTTTTTTTTCTTTCTCCTCAAGGATGTTGGTTAAAGGTCCCCTTTTGTTTTTTGTTATGTTGCTGGAAGATCCTTCAAGCTCCAGAGGTTGAAAATGTTAAAATTAAAACATGACATCTGTGAAAATCTGTTGGACCCTTGAGAGACCTCCTCCCTCCTTCCTCTCTTTCTTCTTCCTCTTCTTCTTTGTCTTCTTCCTCTTCTTCTTTGTCTTCTTCTTCGTCGTCTTCTTCTTCTTCGTCTCTTGTGTTTCTTCATCTTTATATACTCCTCCTCCTTTTCTTCTCATTATTATTCTCCTTCTTCCTTTTCTCCTTCTCCTCTTCCTCCTCTTTCTTCTTCGTCGTCTCTTGCGACTCTTGCGTTTCTCGGACAAATAGTCTCTTTTCAGACAAGTCTCTTGTGTTAGGATTAGGACTTTAGGAGTTTAGTTGTTTAGGATTTTGAAGACAAGCAGTCCCCCTTGTTGCGTTTTTTTGTCTTCAGGAGTGAAAGTCTGGATGACCCTGGAGGGTTTCAGCATGTAGAAGTATTTAATGAGGATTTATGATTCCGGTAGTGCGTTTTTCTCTTATTCCTTTCTGATTTGTTCAAATTCTTCTCCTGTTTTCTTTTCTTCTTCTGTTTGTTTTCTCTTTGTCCTTCTTTTCTTCCCT
>NW_007400464.1:0-823 GCF_000475195.1 Diaphorina citri | reverse complement strand
GTCTGTTATCCCTTTGACTTACTACGTACTGTGTGTATCGTCCGATACACGGGGTTTGACTGATAGTCTGAGATAAAGAGGATAATAGGTATTGATATGATAGATAGACGATATGTGGATTATATCGGGTCTATAAAGTTTACTGCGGCTTAAAACAATAAGGGGCTCACGATTTGAACGTGGGCAGAATGGGAATGCGTATAAGAGCTAGAAGGAACTCACCCTACGGAGTTGAGGCTTACGGTGCTCTTTCCGTTGGACAGGGGGATCCGTGGTAGATGATGATAACTGTAGTAATTACTTACGATAAGATAATAGTACAAGATACCACCTTTGATTAGAAGAAATGTAATGTCCTCGACTTTGGCTCTGAACCTTTGCTACTGAAAGATGCCAACGAGAGAAGCGTGAAGAAATCTTGGATCAGGAATTCTCGAGTCTCCGAGTATTGAGGAAGTTGATGCGAGGGTAGATATGTTTAGACCTTGAATAGGGTTACGGTTATTGGATTTGATAGGTAGGTGGTTAGGTAATGTGTTACAATTAAACTTATGCTAAGAATATGTACAGGTAATAGAAGGTAAGTAAGTAGACGACCGCGGATCTAGACTTGGCTTAGTCTAGGGTCTGAGAGATTGGTTATGATAAGAATATGAATATTTACAAGTGATAAAACAATAAGCAAGAGACGACCGCGGATCTAGACTTGGCTTAGTCTAGGGTCTGTGAGCTTATGTGTGATAATCAGAGACAACCACAATATGATGTTTATTTTTCCAAAATATGACTCTAAAAATATGACCTTTATGACCTTTATTTTCCT
>NW_007400463.1:0-823 GCF_000475195.1 Diaphorina citri | reverse complement strand
CGTGAAAGATGGAGAAGAGGATCATGAATCAGAAAAGTTGAAGTTCACGGTGGTACCTGTCCCAGGACAGATTTACTATTATATATATTAAGCCTTCTTTTAGTTCTTATTAAGCTGTGTTCAAACATAGTCGCCCGTCGACTGAAACCGTACACTGCCTCGACAACATACATAGATTCACCTCGTCGATCGACGGTCGTCGATTATGTTCGGACACACCTTTACTGGCCGCGAGTGACGTTTATCGCATTGCACGATACCAGCTGTCTCGTGTAATTTAGTCATTAAGGAATAATATTCCTGTTGTTTATGACAAAACCTGTTGAGAATTTCGTTCATTAGAGAAACCAGGTAAATTTAAAGATCGTTTTTCCATTTAGTAGAAAGCCAGGTGAACGTTCATTTTCCCCATTATTCAGATCACAGATTCACGGATAAGCAAGGAAAACTGGATTATAAAAATAGAAAATCATCAATTGCGTAATTGAAAATAAATCAAAACAACATATGGAAATCTAATTCAGAGCAAAGGAGATTGAGCAGGGCCGTACACAAGCTAAGTGGGCCCAGGGGAAAAGTTAAAAGTCTGGCCCCAAATCGCGTCAGATGGAGATCCTTTGTTGCGGCCCTTTGTCCGTTCCCCCTATTTAGGGATTCAAAGATATAAGCAAGTAAGTAATCCAGAGAATCAGAGCAAATGAGATTCAGCAAGGCCATACACAACCTAACCGGGCCCTCGGGTCTGAATCCCGGGGGTCGGGTCCCTCCTTGCAGCAATGTTTTACTAACAAGAATATCCTCCAAAAGCCCAAGGACTCTGTAA
>NW_007400462.1:0-823 GCF_000475195.1 Diaphorina citri | reverse complement strand
TTCTGCGTTGAATTGTTCAACAACAATTTGTTTGATTGTAACACGCTGTTTAACAACAGTTTGTTTGATTGCAACACGTTGTTTAACAACAGTTTGTTTGATTGCAACAAACAACAGACAACAATGTGTCTATGTGGCATATAATACTGGAAGTGGTTGATTAGGGGGGACAGTAATGGTGATTTTCACCGATGTTTAATTCGGTGATTTCTCTCACATGGGAGATTTGTTAATTGTTCAAAAAGGAGAGATTGAATAGATAATTCTAAATTAAAATGAGTTGAAGGTGTTTTTTACTCATTTTATTTGAGAATGATCTATTTAATTCGTCCTTTTTGGCAATAGAATTGTTTGTGGATTTCAAGTATTTGCACCCGGGAATCGACCGATGTTTAATTCGGTGATTTCTCTCACATGGGAGATTTGTTAATTGTTCAAAAAGGAGAGATTGAATAGATAATTCTAAATTAAAACGAGTTGAAGGTGTTTTTTACTCATTTTATTTGAGAATAATCCATTTAATTAGTCCTTTTTTGGAAATAGAATTCTTTGTGGGTTTCAAGTATTTGCACCCGGGAATCGAACCCGGGACTTTCGGAGATTCGGTTCTCCAAGGCAGAAGATATTTCTTCCTCGATACAGACCCTATGTAGATCGTCTCTTTTCTCATAAACAATCTAAACCCTCTGCTAGATAATTAATCCAAAGTTTCCCTTAGTTTACATCGATTTAAGAAATACATTTTAATAATAGTCATCTAAATGAAAAATGAAACCTATGTTGATCTTGACCTGTTAGAGAAGGGGTCTCAGGGACTCAACTG
>NW_007400461.1:0-823 GCF_000475195.1 Diaphorina citri | reverse complement strand
GTCAAAATTAATAATCATATGACAGATTTTATAGGTTTGGAGGGAATTTAAATTAAGACTGATCACATGGCGTGAACAGTAAGTAAAAAATGTACCTAGAAGACAAAAATGAAAAAATGACGAAAAGGGGGGAAAAAAAGGTCTAGGCCTCTAGCTAAGGTCTAAATCTAAATACTCAGCTGGATTTCTTTTTCTGCAAGGGTTTGTACTGTCAAGGCTCTGTTGAGAACGCTTCTATTCATTAGCATGGTTTGTTTATTTTCTCTTAGGCTGGTACTAGGCTATGGTCGATGGTCGGTTCTCCGTTGTGGACACCTACTAAGAATATTTTACAGCATAGGTATGAATAGCCGAAAATTTTGGACTACCTTTTTTTTTACACACTTACGTTTTTCCAAACAAATTTCCTTTTTATATTTTTTTATTCTTCCATGTTTTATTTTTATCAAATTACATACCAACACAAAAACACACTTTTTTTACATCGTTTCTTTTGCTTTCACTGTTTACCTCCCTCTCTTTTCTTTACGTCCTCTTCTCTCTCTCTCTCTCTCTCTCTCTCTCTCTCTCTCTCTCTCTCTTTCTTTTACCCTTTTATTGCTCTCCTCCCTTCTCTCTCTATTTATCAACGTTTTCCTTTTTTTTTACCCTTTTCCTCTATACCTCTCTTCCCCCCCTTTGTTTCCTTCTTTTGTCCTTTTTCACTTCTCCTTTCTTTTTCCCACCCTTGTTTTCACTCTCTCTTTGGCTTTTTTTCTGCTTTTTTGCCTTGTTCCTTTTTCTCTTCTCTTTTTTTTTTTTTTTTTTTATTTGTTCTTTTTCT
>NW_007400460.1:0-823 GCF_000475195.1 Diaphorina citri | reverse complement strand
TCCTAAAGAAAAATCCCGTTTTTTTTCTACTCCAAAGTTTACTTTTGACATCGCCGTACACATTTCAAACGGAGTAAAAAAGGAAGAAAAAGCCTTTACTGTTTTCCAGTCAAGATTTTGTCTTTCCCTTCCTCACCCTCTTTTCTATTTCGTCCTTCTTTCCCTTCTCCTTTTTTTTCTCCTTCTTCTCCTTCTCTTATTTTCTTGCTTACCCTCTTCTTCTTCCTTCTGCTCCTCCTCCCCCTTCTTCGTCCTCTCCTTCTGCCTTTCCCTCCTCTTCCTCCTTCTACGTTCTCTTCTCATCCTCTCCCTTTTCTTCTTCTCTTTCTCTTCTTCTTCCCCTCCTTTTTCTCCTTCTCTTATTTTCCTCCTCCTTCGCCTCCTTCAACTTGTCTCATTTTCTTCTTCTTTCTCCTCCTCCTTCTTCTTCGTCCCTTTCTCCTTCTCCGATTTTCTTCTAATTCTTCTTCCTCCTTCTTCTGCTGCTGAACAAGACAAAAATTTGCATAATATATAAACCATGTTTTCTTCTCTCTCGTCCCTATTTATCCCTCCCTACCCCATTCCCTATTTTATCCCTAGGGATCGCCGGCCGATCTCATCTATCACTTAGCTAAAATAAACATGCTTTTTTTCCTTTTACATATGAGCATCAACTTCCTATCCAGAAATTTTTACTGGGTCCAAAAGGACTCCTAGTCCTTGTGGAAATTTTCAAGACTTTTTGTTTGATAGGGATTTAACGGGGGCACGGTTGGTCCAGTGGTAACGCGCTTGCTTGCCATGCAGAAGGTCCCGAGTTCGAATCCCACCATCGACAAAA
>NW_007400459.1:0-823 GCF_000475195.1 Diaphorina citri | reverse complement strand
AGTGGGACCTATTTGAAGCACAAATCACCAATCAAAATGTATTTCCAAATTTTGGTGCTTCTCCTATTGGCGGATGAATAATAATAATAATAAGTTTATTCTTTCATTCTTTACAATGTTCTTTACATATTCTTCAATCTTCATCATCCCTCTAAGTACTTCTGTACTATTAGGGACCATAACTTCTTCTTATTTGAAATGAATAGGCTATAATTCCGGCCCTGGTTGTCGGATTGAGCTGAAACTTGCACCAATGTACTACGTTTTTGAAGACCTTTAATATGATGTATCACAAGTAGGGCGAGAAAAGAACTCGGGTGCCGGCAGCCTAATCGGGTGACTGGGTTCCGGCACTCTAATATTGAACTCTATATCGGGAAGCTCGACACTTTAATATAGCACTCCAACAGCCTAGAAGGAGGATAGGATTGGAGAAAGCCAGCCGTTTCGAGTACGAACCTTATCTATTCAGGATAAAATCCGACCCGACGGGAATCGGTCCCGCGACCTAGCGCTTACAAGGCAGACATGCTACCTTCCCAGCTAACTAGGCTCTAGGCTCTCGTGTAGGTACTTACTTTGTTCTGAACATCTGGGTGTAAAGCCAACATCACTAATATAGAAAATATTTCGGTTGAAGTTGTGTCTATGCCTGCTACCATGATAGTGCCAAGTTGCTGCCTTATTTCCATGTAAAGTTCAGGTTCCCTCATCAATTTGGTCAGATAATCGTCTTCTGAAAATTAAACCCCACAAAAACACAAATGTGAAAAAAAGGCCAAGTTCCTATCCAAAAATGTCGGCCTATAAAAGTGGTGAGATC
>NW_007400458.1:0-823 GCF_000475195.1 Diaphorina citri | reverse complement strand
TTTTTTTGTCTTTAAAAAAGCAAAACAAAAACACAATATTATTTAAGTGCTAATATTTAGTTTGACGGTAGAAAATTATTCTTTTTCATAAAAAATAATTGCGCACACTGAAGTACCTATGTAGGTATCGATAGGATTTGAGTGAATAATAGTGGAATAAGAGGGGTTAAAATTTTATTAGTGTTATTAGATAAGAATTTCAAGTCAATAGTACCCTTTCTTGACACTAGTAGGTAGGTAGGTACCTATACAATTCTATGTCCCCCCCCAAACGCCCAAACAGATTGACAACTTCTAAATTCGATTACGTGACTTGACCTTCTTCTGGATAGTTTAAACATAAAAAAAAAGAATTTAAGCAAACGAAATAAAGCTACAAGAAGCAAAAACAACAGCAATAATGACAGTAACATTCAGCCAACAAAATCTCGGTAGCTTCAAAAAGAAACAGCAAAAAAATTAAATAGCTTACTAGTCATTTAACGAGGTAAATCTATAAATAAAAGTGTAAATACAAAGAAACGGAACGGCAAAAGTAAATTAGATGACATTGAATTTAGTATTTTGTGAACAAAGTTAGAAATATGTAATAGCAATATGAAAGAAGTATAGAAAGTATGAAAGAAGCATAGAAAGAAATGAAGAAAGACGAAAAAAAAAAAAGAAAGAAAGAGACAAACAAATACCCAAGTATAGAATGAAAGAAAAAGTAAGAAAAAAGAAATAAAGAAAGAAAGAAAGAGAGACCCTGTGTACGATATGTGAGAAATATATTTAAATTTAATAAGGAGCAGAATAATAAAATTATTTATAAACAAAATTA
>NW_007400457.1:0-823 GCF_000475195.1 Diaphorina citri | reverse complement strand
ATTTGAGAATTTGACCACATAATAATGGAGCTCTAAGGGTTAGGTGGTAGAGAACGCCTAAGGTGTTAACCTCGCCTAATGGTTGCCTTCCACTCAAGAGTCTATTATTATTATTAATAAAATACACTGAAAAAATCGAGCGTCAGTTGACGAGGTGAATCTATGTTGTCGAGGCAGTGTGGACAGTTCAGTCGACATCGATCGATGGCCGGTCCACTAGGTGTGGAACAGTTGACATACCTTAAGGCGTCAATTCTAAAGATCACCTACACGACATGCTTTGCCTTTCTTTAAGCAAACTCCTTAAATGCTAAGGAATTTCATTGAACTAGTCAACAAAGGAGTTTTCTTTTGATCCAATTTGGTTAGCAAACCTGATAGTCCTTCTTCTAAAATGAGGATTGTATATGATGCTAGTACAAAAACTTCATCTGGGAAATCACAATTGAAGGCTAAGTTTTCCGCCATCTATTCTTGTTTATATAAAAAAAAATATTGGAGGGGCCATTTTTAGAGCTCCTGTGCCCCGGTAAATCTGTGATCGACCCTGATGCTCTATGCTCAATGAAAGAACAAAGAAAGTCCCGAATAAGAATTATTAGGTGAATGAAAGAGAAATGTAACTCTAATGAGCATACTGGGTTATCCATAGGTAGGTATTCAGTCCAAACGCACTGAAGAAAGAATCTGAAACTTGCCATGCAGAAGGTCCTGGGTTCGAACTCCATCATTGGCAGAAATTTACACTCGTGTTTCGATTCCAGACCTTGTTCTAAGGGGTTGCTTACTTTCTGGTGTTCTCGTGGTGACCAACCACCTCATC
>NW_007400456.1:0-823 GCF_000475195.1 Diaphorina citri | reverse complement strand
AAAGTATCTAGCTACAATGACTGACATGGAAACATTTACTGCCATCATTAGGGAGCTGGAGGCTGAACGTAATACTGCTCTCCAAGATAACAAAGTTCTACAAAATGAACTTTGCCAAGTAACACAAGAAGTAATCCAAACGAAACGCTATTGGGAATCCTGCAAAAGCGAAGCGGAAGAATTGAAACAAACATTGAACCACTACTGCTCGGAAGTTGAACATCTCCAAAACGTTATTCACAAGAAAGAAGAAGAGCGTATGGAAATGATGAATCACATGAACTTTATGAGTCAGGAGAATTCAGAGTTGAAATCAATGAACGAAGCTATGAATAGAGAAGTTAAAACTGGACGTGAACATCTGAATGAAGCGGAGAAAGAAATCATTCGTCTTCAACGTTATGTGCAGGACAAAGACTATTCTGTGAAACTATTGGAAGAGAAGCTACAGGACATGGCGCAAGTGATGAAAGAACGGGAGATACAACATCAGCAAATACAAGAAGAGAGACATCACCTCAGTGATCAACTCTCACAATACAAGAACTCACTACAGGTGAGTGTTATGCACGAGGAAACTTTTCGTCACCAACTTGCATCTATTGAAAATACCAATATCAAACTAGAACAAGAACTAGAAGATCGAAAACATTTGGTGGAAAAATTGCATGAGGAATTGGAGAAAGAGAAAAGTAACGCACACAATATGAACGAAGCACTACGACAGATTCGCAGTGATATGCACGGAGCATGTCTAGAGCAACAGAAGAATGAAGAGGAAATGCTGTCACTCCATCAGGTCATACTCACTCTCAATAACAAG
>NW_007400455.1:0-823 GCF_000475195.1 Diaphorina citri | reverse complement strand
TACTAGGAATAGAAATTGTCAGGTGTAAAGGGAGTGCCCGATTAGAAATACTCGATAAACACATTGGAGACAAGTTTAGAAAATAAGGCCAGCCACTCACTATATCAGGTATGATCAGGTTCACCTGTCAGGTCTACCTGATGAGCACACAGATCACTATGAGATAGGCCTGACAGGTACGGCTGAAAAGATCCATCTGTCAGGTCTACCTGATACTTGATGGGCACACACACTATCACGTAGACCTGATCAGGTGTAACTGTCGTCAGGTCTACCTGATAGTGAGTGGCTGGCCTAAGGAATGATCGTAAAATTAATGACATGATGACAGAGGTATTGGACGCGTTTGGAAAGACAATATGTGCATTTCTAATGAGCCCATACACCGTAACTAAATGCCGAACATAACGGTGTAGCTTATCATAAAACGTGTTGACAATATGTACATATTGTACATACCTTGAGTTACAAAAGTACAAGATAACGGTTACAAATTCATAACCTTATGACAGTCATTCTGTTCTAAGCCAACTTATGACAGACAAAAGATTGTCAGGAAAAGTTATGATCAAACTAAATGCCGAACATAACGGTGTAGCTTATCATAAAACGTGTTGACAAGATGTACATACCTTGAGTTACAAAAGTACAAGATAACGGTTACAAATTCATAAACTTATGACAGTCATTCTGTTCTAAGCCAACTTATGACAGACAAAAGATTGTCAGGAAATGTTATGATCAGAAATGAGGAAAATAGACCACAAAATTTCCGAAAGTTCTGCAGATATTTTTTGAAAATTCTGCGTATGTAGAACCAAAA
>NW_007400454.1:0-823 GCF_000475195.1 Diaphorina citri | reverse complement strand
ATAGTGCTTACAAAGTCATTACGTGTTTCATCGAAAAATAAACAATCCGCTGCTAGAATGATATCAAAGTAGTCGACATGATGGTTAGAACAAGAACCCCACTTGAGTACAGAGCAGTCCACTGTGACTTGATTCGCCTGAATAATACGGACCACATTGTCCACACTAGTGACATTTCCATCAGTGACAAGAACATAGTGGGGACTCAGATATTTGGCTATGAGAATCCCTGCAAGACATGTCATCCCTCCTCCAAGCTCAAGAATAGTTTTGTTGTTGAACAGGTAACTATTGTGAAGACAGTAATAGGATAGAACTTCTTCTGAAGGCCACACACAGATGTTGCCTGTATTATTGAAGCCCATCAGTTGATTTGCTGTCAGGTTGATTTCAACATGGCAGATCTTTGCATGGAAACACTCTTCTTGTCCGCTACGTTTGAATTTGATAGAGTAAAGATACCAAGCACCCTCCTGCTGTTCAATCAAAGGTTTCATATCAACCAGACCAAAGTGATCTACCCGGCGTACAGACACCATGTTTAAATCTTGTTGACATTTCTGTTTATGTAAAGCTTTCGCTAGAAGTAACCACAGCTTGCGGGCTTTTCCGTGGGTTTCTCGGGTTGGAGGGATAGATGTCATCCTGTTCGGTAGGTTCAATGTTATCTCATGGTCTCATCCTGTGCTGTTTCAAGTTTCATAAGAGTAAGAGCATTGACGTCACGAACAATACAACAACTCCTGTCTCACTTGAGTTTCCATGTCGGGGTATCATTGCCAATATCTGGAAGAGATTGAACAAAACTACTAGTCAAATTAAT
>NW_007400453.1:0-823 GCF_000475195.1 Diaphorina citri | reverse complement strand
AGAAGATGAAGAAGAAAAAAGAGAAGAAGATGATCGTCATGTTGAGGATAGTCACAAAGGAGAAGAGTAACGAGAATAGCATCACGGTGACGAAGATGGACATGCTGAAAAAGAAGAAGTCCAAGAAAAAGAAGATGATAACGGCAAGGAAGAAGAAGAAGAGGAGGAAGAAGACAAGATAAGTCTTCGGCTAAGGATCATGTGTCTTTGGACATCTTGTGACGTAACTTCTTGTTAACTTTTCTGTTCGTCTTCGCAAACATTGTTTTGTTTTTGATTGTTTTTGCATCTCCGCCGTTGATACGAAGATTGACGTTTTGAGCATCCAAGGTTTTTGCAACACGTTGACTTCATCTCTGCTGTTAATGTAGGTTGCTTTTGATATTCACGATTAAGGATATTTTAAATTTAGAAATAACTTGTTTTAATTGAGCCTTTGTTGTATTTAGTTTAATTTATTTTAATTGATCATTGATTGGCGCGTACTAGTCAGGTCATTCTCGAGGTTTTTTTGTATGTGTGCTGACTGCTGATTTTCTTCGTTAGTTTTGTCTTATGGCCCATTTCTAGGATTTTTTTTTTTTTATTTATTTTGACTATAAGTCGTTCTCTTCCATAGTCCTCTACAAGTTTTACTTCATTGCTCAGCATCTCCTCAGCCTTCAGACTCATGACTTCAGTTTCAGTGTAGCACTCACCGTGCTAATAGCATTGATGAATTTAAAATAGAACTTCCAGAAACAGATAGAAGTTCGGAAACTTTTTTCATTCCTGAAACTTTTTTTTCTCTTCTCCAAGACGTATCACTAAGTTAGATAACTGT
>NW_007400452.1:0-823 GCF_000475195.1 Diaphorina citri | reverse complement strand
AAAAAGTAGGTATACATCTCCTGCGGGGCCCTCAAAGGTACAATTCCAATCCTTCAGAAGACCTGAGGAACAGACAATTGGAATGCAAATCATCGAGTTGACAGCACAAAATCACTTATTGGTCAACTGATACCTATACCTAAACGCCTACTAGGTACCTAAAGAAGGCCAAATCATCGAGTTGACAGCACAAAATCACTTATTGGTCAACTGATACCTATACCTAAACGCCTACTAGGTACCTAAAGAAGGCATATATAATATATGAGAAAGTACTTTTTTTGAGATATTTTTATAAGTACCTAATATAAGGTATGTACCTACCTAGGTACATTACTTTCCTTACCTACAGGAAAGAAAGTAATGTTCCCTTTTAATTTTTACGTAATCTTTTTGAACAAGTTCTCCTACATTTTGGGTAAAGACTCTTGACAAGTGATTCATACTTCATACAGAGCAATTAAAGTCTTAAATTTATTCTAAACTGTTAAAATCTAACACCTTGAGGTTTCTAAAGTTGCCAAATTTAGATTTGGTCATCTGGTTGCTCAGAAAGTGAGACAATTGACAAGCGAAAATACCTATCACAATGCCCACAATAAGACTAGCACACCTACCTATTACCTACATTCGAGTAATATGGGTACCTATTGGGTATCTTGAAATTTTAGAAATCGATCGATCGATTGATTGATTTTTTTTTTCTTTTTAAATCCATTTTTAGGTATAATTTGTTACATAAGTAGATAATGAAACTTTTAACGAGTAAGGAAAAGAGTACAAGATCTCTCTCTCTCTCTCTCTCTCTCTCTCTCTCTCTCTC
>NW_007400451.1:0-824 GCF_000475195.1 Diaphorina citri | reverse complement strand
GAGAGAGAGAGAGAGAGAGAGAGAGAGAGAGGAAATCAGCTGTTATGGCGAAATATCGATTCCTTGAAATAGAGAGACCATTACCTCCCCCAACTGAAGATGAGAGGTGCAGTAGGTGAATATAGGTATGTACTTATACTGTGTGGATACAGCTGTTGTGTGAAATCGAATTTTTATCTGTGAATGTGTGAATCTATCAATTAGGTACCTAATGAACGAATGAAAAGTGAGATTCAAGTTACTCAGAAGTCAGCTTAGTTAGCTTGGGTGATAGCGCACCTGCCTTGTAAGCGCTAGGTCGCGGGTTCGATTCCTGCCCGGGGAGAACTTTATCCTAAACAGATAAAGATTTTTCTAGGAAAAGCTTCCGGGTCGATAAGACCTTGGCAGTGATGTTACAATTTTATTCATTCCCACTATCAAACCTCTTGGACAAAATCTACTTGGGTAGGTATAGGTACCTATGTATACCTATTACTTGTCTGATTCTGATATCTAATAGGTAGGTACTTATTCAGAATGTGATGGTCTTGGGCACCTATCCATGTCCTCTCCAACTTGAACGTTGCTTAACTTTGGGGTTCTATGAATCTACGAACTTTGGAGTACGCACCTAGCACGTACAGATTACTCCTTAGGTCCATAGCTCTTTACGAATTACTATAAAACGCCGTACTATATTTCAAGCTATGCAACACGCTTGTCATATTTTTTTAACCTCAACATTTTTACCCGCGAAAACGTCTTTTTTGAAATTTTTTCTTTTGTTTACAAAATTTTTGCAAAGAAATTTTTTTGAGAGTTTTTCAGTTTTCCAGAGCAAA
>NW_007400450.1:0-824 GCF_000475195.1 Diaphorina citri | reverse complement strand
TAGTATAACCTCCAATTTTATCACCATTTACGTAACTTATGCGAGTAATGCTTCCGCAAAAGCATATGAGTATAAGTACAAAAGTATCACCCACAACAGTTATTATGCCATTTAGTCGAAAATTAAGCGTTTGAAGAGACAAGATAAGAAAGATGACATAATTATTGCATAGATACGTTGAAAGATGATGTTCACTGTATTGAAGACTGAACGAGTTCTTATTCATAGGAATGAGAGAGATAGAAGATAGAATAGGTGCTGATATGCCAAGATATGACAAAGCTAACATAAGAGAGAGATGTAAAGGGGGTAGTACAAAGGGGTTAAAGGACAAGAAAGAGGGAGATGAAGAGAGAAATTATATTTGAGTGACATGAAATGGGTGTGAATAAGATGGAGCTGTTCAAAGAGGAGGAAGGGAGGAAGAAGAAGAGATAAGGGAGGAGAAGAAGGGATATGAGGATAAGGACTAGGGAACAGATGTGGAAGAGAAGAAGCTGAATGAGAAGAACGAGAAGATTGAGTTATGAAAAGAGGAGGAGAAGAAGAAAAGGCGAAGAAGATTAAGAAGAACATGCTGATGATAGAGAAGTGAGGAAGATGGAGAAGAAGAAGTAGGGAAAGCAAAAGAGGAGTAGAAGACAGATGTGTGAAACGAAAGGGAGGGTGAAAAGGAGAAGAATTTAGAGGAAGGCGAGGAAAGAGGTCGTTTTGAACACTGTGTGTTCTTGTATGTCATCTATGTATGTATGTCATCTATGTATGTATGTCATCTATGTATGTTGGTTTTATCACTTTACGTCACTGACAACTGCAATTTGTAG
>NW_007400449.1:0-824 GCF_000475195.1 Diaphorina citri | reverse complement strand
GAATCCCAGGAAAATCTTCAGAGTGACATATCACCATGGGTGTCCCACATCCCGCATGCAAATTCCAACATTGATGCCGGGCCAGTAACTCACCTCCCGCCTCCCGAAGGTGTAGATTGAATAGCGCTGTCTCATTGTACTAAAGACACTACCTCGATCCTCCCTGATAACAAATCTCATTCATTGTGTAGTTATCACATTGTACGGGGGTAAAGTATCTATTATACATGGTAAGTCACTGATAACAGGTACCATTATGATAACGAGATGTTTTTTAACGTCTCTTTTGTCATTTGAATTTCGCGCGGGGTGGAGAATCCTTCATCCCCACTGTGGGATCGTTTGTAATTACGAGTAGATAAGGTCTAGGTTGGGTGAGAGGTTAGATTGGAGGAGATAATTGGATGTGAGGTTTATCTGAAGATGGGAAGAAGGGTATCTGATGTACATACGTATACGTACGCTAATAGTGACAGATAAGGTGATAGCTATGTATACCTATGACAATAATTGAAGGTTTGGTACACATGTATCTACCTCCAGCATTATACATAGTACATGGATTTTTATATTGGTAACCAAATCACTGATACAAGTAGCTATAGCTTATATAGACCTGGAAATAAATTTAAATTCCGAGTATGAAAACGTTAACGAGGTACCTAATCGGTCAACCATCCTGGTTCACACTATACTCAACGTTGCTTAGCTTCGGTCTATCGAGGGGAACATATTAGAGCCCACTTGCCCACTGGAATTTCTCAAAGGATCGCAATTTAAGGCGAGACGAAGTCAGAACAATGTGATCATAACAAGGAAATAAC
>NW_007400448.1:0-824 GCF_000475195.1 Diaphorina citri | reverse complement strand
GTCGAACTTTCCACACAACGGAAATACCGATCAACGAGCACCTGCGTTTGTTGCACTTGATGACGTACTTTTTTCGCGACTTGGTTGGGACTATCGAACCAACGAACCATTTCTTTGAACTCCCTGTGAATTTCGGCAAATTTCGGGTACAGATACAAGTCTATTTTTTTCAATTGATCCACGAACGACAAATTGGTGGACGTCTCCCATTATATTCATCTGTTCCATGTAACCCAGTATGTAAGCATCGAGACGCCTAGTAGTTCCAACCGTAACATTCCGGCACCCAGGCGACGTTGAAAACATCATCTTGGCAATCAGGCTATAGGCTATAGAATGCCGTAGTTCCAACCGTAACATTCCGGCACCCAGGCGACGTTGAAAACATCATCTTGGCAATCAGGCTATAGAATGCCAATTGCGAATTGCTGTCCGTGGCATCGGCAACAATGTTAAACTGTATCTGATTAGGAAGGCAGTATGAGAGCATGATTTTCTTCATGTCCTCAATGTGGATCTCCTCAATCTGACTAGCCAAAAAATTACCGATAGGAGTGGCACGCGTGAGATATCGGCAACAATGTTAAACTGTATCTGATTAGGGAGGCAGTATGAGAGCATGATTTTCTTCATGTCCTCAATGTGGATCTCCTCAATCAAAAAATTACCGATAGGAGTGGCACGCGTGAGATTTAATCTAATATGTGAGAAGTTCGTGTCTGAGAACCGCTCAAGGAAGTATGATAGCCGTGAAGGCGATGGCATACTATACCATTGGGTATTCGGGTCCCCAGGCACTACATCTCCTGCATGTTCGGTTTTTT
>NW_007400447.1:0-824 GCF_000475195.1 Diaphorina citri | reverse complement strand
TCGCCTTGGAATAATAATAGTCAAGAGTGGACAGGGGGGAGGTGGTGGGGGTGTTGGCGAGTCGTGTAGCCTCTTGTTTGGCCCAGGACACCCAGTTGTCTACCTTGTCCACGAAATATTCTGCTGATGGATGAGCTGAATAAATAAATTAAATAATCAATAAACTATGAGAGAATGAATTGCCAGAGACATAAGCAGTTTCTTCCTTAGTCGACATTGTTTGGCCCAGGACACCCAGTTATCTACCTTGTCCACGAAATATTCTGCTGATGGATGAGCTGAATAAATAAATTAAATAATCAATAAACTATGAGAAAATGAATTGCCAGAGACATAAGCAGTTTCTTCCTTAGTCGACTCAGAATAGATCAGTTGCGCTTACTTGGGTGATGTTTCAAAGTCATAGAGCAGGAAAAATGAGGAATTGAAATTTCAACCTTTTAAAGTTACTTTTTCGGAGTTTTGACCTCAGATTCGAATTTCTTACAACTTTTTACGTAGGAATCGACCTTTAATTAAAAATATTTTCCAAAATTCAATTTTTAATTGCCGTTTAAAGAGTTGTGACGTCAGATTTCACGTCAAAATGCGCAGAAACGCTTGCGCACAAACAAACGAAGCGGGAGTCATAAGTCCAAAATTCAATTTTTAATTGCCGTTTAAAGAGTTGTGACGTCAGATTTCACGTCAAAATGCGCAGAAACGCTTGCGCACAAACAAATGAAGCGGGAGTCATAAGTTATGATGTCATCGCCTACGGGAGCGTATGCCGTGACGTCAAACTTCACGATTTACCGGTATTTTTTAGATCGATTTATCTCGGT
>NW_007400446.1:0-824 GCF_000475195.1 Diaphorina citri | reverse complement strand
ATACGTTGAATTGTTGATGGGCTAATCATTTTATCAAATCATCATCTATTGAACGTAGTAATCATGGAACCATCTATCTTGTATTTTAATAATCCTTTAATCCATTGGAGCCTAATGATCAGGGTAATTCTCTTGTCATGAGCAATTGAGTAATCTTTATCATTTCTATCATTAGTAGATATTACTTATTATCTCCAGAATGACATCGTTTGTATTGTCAAGGTCGTTGTATATGATTTTCGGTAATGTTGTTGAGTCATCGAAGTTGTCATTCATCATAACATTCATAACTGATTTCCCTATTAGGTGAATCTTGTGTTTGAAGGATTAGGGGATTCTGTCTTCTATGGTGAGTCGTTCTTTCCTTGGGGTTGGACGTCTTAGTGATATGGTAAAGACCGAAATCCCTTCATCCTGATAATGGACTGGAGTTACCAAGCTAATATCAAGAGCATAAGGAATAGGGAAATAGAACATAGCTTGGAATGGTCCATATTCCTATCCCTCACCATTACAACCATGAAAATCGTGAAAGGAAAATACGACTTTCTTTTCTGTGTTCGTTTGATGACTGAAGAAGCCTTGACATTCTCGACTCAAATAAAATGTACCTCAGCTCTCATTGGTTTCCGTCTCTATTGTATGAGCAAAACAATCCTTCAGATCCTTTGTTCTTCCTTCATTTCGTCTTCCTTCAGGATCTTTCCTGGACGCCTAGATCAGGAATATCAGGACCTCCTCGTTGACTCCTCGGTGACTCCTTCAGTATCCCTCATATTAAGGTGACCTTGTAAATTATGCTTTAGGTTCTATCTTCATGATTC
>NW_007400445.1:0-824 GCF_000475195.1 Diaphorina citri | reverse complement strand
AGAAGAGAAGAGAGAGGTGGCAAACGAGAACGAATTAGAACACGAGGAAAATAAGTTGATAGGATTTCATCCTTCTAAGCTTTCATAAAAATTGAAAAAAAAAAGAAAAAAAAATGTAAAAATGACTTGACACTGAGTTCAGACAAAATAGAGTAGAGATGATTAATGATGTCCGAAATATTTCACTGCTATATTATCAGGTTTAGCTGGAGATGGTAGGGTTAGCTGTGGAGGTGTGGAGGAGATGGTAGGGTTAGCTGTGTGGAGGAGATGGTAGGGGTTAGCTGTGGAGGTGGCAGGGTTACTGGAGGTGGTAGGGTTAGCTATGAACTGTCAGCAAGAAAATCCAACCTAATTTAGACTGGAATTAGTTTGGAGCTTTCGCCCGTATCCAAAGCATTCTATGGCGAGTTGGCGAGGTGTTTTTATAAGGATGAGGATGGGTTTGGTACCTCTAGTGTTGTATGGTAGGAGGTATTAAGTAATGTTTTGGTACGTTAATTATGTCTGGACGGATGAGGTAAAAATCTTTGAAACTCAGTTTCTCATTATAGAGTTAATCAAGGGGACTATAACAATGGAGCGGAGGTCTTATCATCCCGAAATCGAAGAGAGAAGGATGAAAAGATAGGGGAAAGCCAGCCGTTCCGAGAACGAACCAACGAACCTCATCTGTTTATGGTAAAGTTCGTCCCGGGTGGGAATCGAAAACGCGAATGGTCCCCACTTTTATGTATATGTTCCCCCACCTCCACTGTTATTTATGCTCTTGCGCCTTCACTGTTATTAATGTTCACATTGCTCACGCACCCCCACTGTTATTT
>NW_007400444.1:0-824 GCF_000475195.1 Diaphorina citri | reverse complement strand
TATTTGGTAAAAAAAAAGCTTTATAATAAGACCAAAATAACACTTGGTAAAACTTTCAATAACTTAATAAATAAAAAAACTCTTGAAAATACGCATATAGATAAAATATTTTAAATTTGTAAAACTAAAAGTCAGGAGTTTTTTTATTTATTAAGTTAAAAAAAGCAACATGTACTTCACATAACAGAAAGAATTAGGTTAAGTATCTAATTAAATTTGAATTAAGTCAAGTATCTCACTAGTGAGGAGAAAATTTGAAAAAAAAAAAAAAATGTGTATCCGTGGGGATGCAAACCTTCTGGCTTCTGATTGGTCAATTTTGACTTGAGACTGATCTAAGAACAATCATTTATGTTCATAAATATGGGTGTAGGATTCTAAAATAATAAATAGGGGTTCTTGTTTGAAAATTGGTTCCTGTTTTAGCACTTTTGAGACACTCTGTAGAAATTTGAACTGCTTCAAAAAGTGGATAAACTTGTGTTAGAACTGGATACAAAATTTCAAATCTCTATCTTTAGCCATTCAAAAAATATTCAGGTGTTCCCGGACTTTTCTTGCACCCTGTATATCTTCCTAACTCCATGGATTACAAAAGTATTACTCATTTCCCAAATTCCCACGTATTTACATTTTTTCCCTCCCATTTTAGACAAATGAACTAGTAATAGAAATCTTGCTACCTGCAGCCTAGGCCTTGGTCTCACTCGTGTTCTGTCAACTCCCAGCAGTCAGCTCAGTATGTATACATACTTTTCAAGGATTTTGATGAAAAATTGAAAACTTTAAAGTTAAATATCTCAGTTTGATGATTTTCATTTATT
>NW_007400443.1:0-824 GCF_000475195.1 Diaphorina citri | reverse complement strand
GCATTATTTACTTTTTATTTACAAGTAAAAACAGCTGATTGCAGCTGTTTGCTAGTCAGTGTTGCCAGATGCCTACAACGGGATTATCGTACGCGATTAATTCACCGCACAAAATTTCAGTAAACTTTTTTTTTCTGAAAAATTTCACCTAATCATTTTTGTTCTCTACGTGCTCAAATTCCGATTTTTTCAGTCTCCGAGCACGTTCAGAGGTCAATCATAATTTTTACTTGTACTGTAGAAGGTAGAAGTGTAGAACCGACTTACCTACGTACACCTATATTACCGTACGTGCGGAAATTCGCAAACACTGATGACAGGGTTGCCAAGTCTTCTAGTTTTATTTGAATCTTCGGAGTTCATGGACCTAGGTAGGTATATTTTGTTGAAAAAGCAGCATGCAATCCAAATGTGACTGTGGACAGTCACTGTGGTGTGTGGTTTGAGCTTTTGCGATGATGATTGAAGACAGCGATTGTAGACTGTAGGTACCTATCACTGAAATAATAATTTCATTGAGGCCATCTCCATCTTCACAGAATACCCGCAAGTAGAATTCGCCATAGCGAAATTCAGCGTCCGTTTGCAGCGGACTTGAATTTTCCCATTTTACAACGGTCATGTTTGGTGTTTTTAACAATTTTACTTAACGAGAAAAACAAGGAAAGCTCAAAGTAAACATTCAAGTAGAAAATGTTCCAATCCTTTTATGTTCTAACAAGGAAAAAATTTCTAGTTGCTTCCAATCAATCCGATTATTTTCAATGGTGAAATCAAATGAAATCAATTCGTCAGTTTGACATTTTCACGAAAAGTGCTGGACA
>NW_007400442.1:0-824 GCF_000475195.1 Diaphorina citri | reverse complement strand
AGATTTTTTTTTTTTTTTTTGCACATCAACTAAAAATAGGTAGGTACTCGCGGGTATCAAATATTGAATACCTACATGTATTTTTATGTTTGTAATTGTATTTTAGATAGGTAACATTATTAACATACTGTCATGTATTTGAACAATAAAAAAAAAATAAATAATTGAATTGAATTAGATTTTTTGAACCACCCACCACATAAATATCTAGCATAGAAAAAGCTCCAAATATAAAATAACCTCTGGACGTGGTGTGATGGTCAGTGGATGTGTATGATGGATGAGTTGTCTGTATTTGTAAAGCATGGATGTGTCTTGGAATTTCCGGCTTGAAGAAAGGAAGAGAAGGAAGGAGGGGGAGAGAAAAGGAAAATGATAAGGAGAGAAGGCGATAGAAAGGAAAAGTGATGGATAAATAAGGAGCATGGAGAGAAGAATTGGATGGCTGGAAGTGGAGAAAGGCAAAGAGAGTACTCTTTTTAGGGACCAAAAAGTTTCCGGGAGTTTCGAGGAAAAACTCGAGCGTAGCGAAATACTGCGAAATATTCTGAGGGAACAGAGCCATCAGACCTCCAAAAGAAATGCATTGAGGATTTTTTGCTGGTTAGTTTGAGCCCCATCGGGTTATGGCATGCTGCGCAGGAGCCCTTTTTCTGGCCTTTTTCTGAGCGAGTTTTGCAATTAACTGAATTACTCGTAGGTTTATACATTCTTTATTTACTCGTAGGTTTATACATTCTTTATTTTAAGAGAGAATAAAAAAGAAAAATCATCAACTCTCAACGGATCTCTCAGTGAGAAACATGAATTTTACATCGTCTCGT
>NW_007400440.1:0-824 GCF_000475195.1 Diaphorina citri | reverse complement strand
ATCGGAATTGACGTCCCTCTTGACACTTGTTCAATTATTTAAAACAAATTGTTTTTAACAAAAAAAGGAAGAAAAAAAGCGAAAAGGAATAATGACATTTTATGGATTTTTTTAAAAAATAGAAATTAAAAAATGGGGAAAAAACTAACTAATTGACAAGTTGATAGAAATTGGGGACTGACTTTTTTCTGTTATTGATGGAAGGAGACAAGACTGATCTCAATAAAGTATTTTTACCCCCGCCTCCCTGATGTCAATGAGTATGGAAAGATCGCCTCCAAAATTATTTGGGGAATTTGTCAGCCCTACCACTAACTAATAGGGGTCACAATTAGATACAGCATTACACCGAGCAGGATAATAGCAGGGTACTAGGAGTTTTGGCATCTCCACTAATAACGCTACAAACTACAAATAGGTAATACAACATAATGTTAAACTATGTAGTATGAGAGGGTACTGGGAGTTTTGGCATCTCCACTAGTAGGAAAGTTAAACAGCAGAGCCTTCAATAATATTTAGGTACAAAACTAGGAGTTTTGACATCTCCACCAACGAATCAGAGATATTGGGAGGTTTGACATATCCACTAATGAATCAGATATATTGGGAGTTTTGACATATTCACTAATGAATCAGATATATTGGGAGTTTTGACATCTCCACTAATGAATCAGAGATATTGGGAGTTTTGACATATCCACTAATGAATCAGATGTATTGGGAGTTTTGACATCTCCACCAACGAATCAGAGATATTGGGAGTTTTGACATCTCCACTAACGAATCAGAGATATTGGGAGTTTTGACATCTCCACTAATGA
>NW_007400439.1:0-824 GCF_000475195.1 Diaphorina citri | reverse complement strand
ATCATACTAGTGTCCATCAGTTTTCTGATTTGGCAATTTTTTCTCTCTCTTTCAGTTCAAAGAGAGCACCCGAGCCACGCCCCTGTACAAAGAAATGGTCAATGCCGACACACCCTCTCCATCGCGCTCCCCTCAGGTTATTTCTCTCTAAATATCAAACCTCAAGATCCCCCAAGCCTGAACACAAAGCTCCCTTTATTGCCTGCTTCCTCTCCGGTGCCATCGCACAATGTTTACTCTCGAATTTTCTGGGTGATAGCACCCGAGCCACGCCCCTGTACAAAGAAATGGTCAATGCCGACACACCCTCTCCATCGCGCTCCCCTCAGGTTATTTCTCTCTAAAAATCAAACCTCAAGATCCCCCAAGCCTGAACACAAAGATCCCTTTATTGCCTGCTTCCTCTCCGGTGCCATCGCACAATGTTTACTCTCGAATTTTCTGGGTGATTTTTGGATGATTTTTCGGTGATGTGATTCTCGTCTTGACTTCCTCTATTCTGTCGTCACTGTTTCAACTTGGTATCTTCTTGGAGCGTGGGTTTTTTTCGTTTCAAGGTAGGTAAAGCAAGGGAATTGTGTACATCTTAAGGTGTGTCCGTGTCCACACATAGTCGATCGATGTCGACTGAACCGTTCACATTGCCTCCATAACACATTCAACTCGTCGCCGGTCGACTATGTTTGGACACACCTATAGGCATGGTATAGGCACTCCTAATGATTTTTCAGTTAATTTTTTTGCGAAGTAAAATCGTGTTGTACCGTTTTTTTTTTTTTTTTTTTTTTTTTTTTTTTTGGGGTTCTTCCAGTTTTTTTTTTTGA
>NW_007400438.1:0-824 GCF_000475195.1 Diaphorina citri | reverse complement strand
ATACCTACCTAGGTTTAGCTAGAAACCTCAAAACTTTTGAAGGGTAATGTATCTCATTATTATATGTACCTAACTGTACTTAATTTTACCTCTAGTTTTAACCCACTTTGGTCTTTTCACAGATTCAAACTCTCAGAAAAATTCATCCCATCTATTGAGCAGGTTATTATGGGATTGGTCCCGTTCTTCCATGGCTATGGACTATTGCTCATGTTACAAGCACTTTGTATGAACAATAAGTTGGTAGTACTGCCCCACTTTGATGGACACTTGTTTTTATCTTCCATAGAAAAGTACAGGGTAGGTATGATCAAAATCAAAATAAACAGTTTAGCTAGCCGCGCTATTTATCTTAGAGGGTAGCACATCTGCCTTGTAAGCTCTAGGTCGCGGGTTCCAGTCGGGGCGAACTTTATGCTAAAACGATTGGGTTTGTTCTCAGAACGGCTGGCTGTCTCCTATCCTGTCCTCCTCTCTTCGAATTTGAGAATTTAGGATCTTCATTGTTACAGTTCCCCAAGAAAGAACTTACATCTTAATTTGTTTTTATTTACAACCGCGAATATCTCTGTTTGAATAGCATTTTTTTTCCCAAGTAAAATCGTACATTTAAAACTTAAAACTCACTTCGTCCACTCACTAATCTTTCAATTCTGCATTTCAGGTTACTTTGTTACCAGCTGTGCCTCCACTAGTGGTATTCCTGGCTAAGAGTCCCCTAGTAGACCAATATGACTTATCCAGTCTAACCAACATCAGATGTGGTGCAGCCCCTGTGGGAAAATCTACACTGGACCAGGTAACCCTATCTACACTATGATTGA
>NW_007400437.1:0-824 GCF_000475195.1 Diaphorina citri | reverse complement strand
GGTCCATACCAAATTTGGTGCTTTCCTGAATAAATGCAGCTTTTGGCCAAAATTGTGACGTTAGGCCACCCACTATTTGTACCAGGACCAAATAGACAGTTTGATTCTAATCTAATGGGAATGACAAGTGATGAGAGTATTGGAAGAGGAAAAGCTATGAAGAAGAATAGAAAGTTAAAGAACAAGAATATTCAAGTTGACCAAGTGTTTCTTGCATACAGCCAGTTAAATGCACTGTAGGATGCCAATTTAATTTACTGGGGCCCCTTTCTCTAGTTTTTTTTTGAGCGCGTTGTGGTGCGATTTTTTTTTTTTGGGGGCCCTTTTTTTTTTTTTTTTTTTTTTTTTTTTTTTTTTTTTTTTTAGTAGGATAGTAGGTAAGCAGTGAAAAGCAAATCACGGAAAACACCTATTACCTCTGATTTTTAATTAAGGGAACATTCTTGTATAAATGATTAATGAGAAGATTAATAGAAAACAAATTACAAAAATTTTAAGAAAACAAATTACAACAAATTTTTGTTTTCTACCTTGGAAATAGAAAACAAATAGGTAGGTAGGTTGGTAGGTAGGTATTCGAATTCTTCTAACATTTTTAAACAGAAATGTACAAAGAATGTACAAAGTATGCATAAAAATAAAGTAATAATTAATAACGCACTTGCTTGAACTAAAGTAGTAGGTAGTAGATGTTTGAGCTTGTGGAATTCCCAGCAAAAAGTGAGTTATGAAAACCTTATTTGACCTGCGTTTTATGTGATACCTAAAAAGTCATCTATGATTTACCAAGAACATTGCCAACCAATACATGAAGATAGGTCTCT